>NC_043013.1:34371356-34408856 GCF_006345805.1 Octopus sinensis | reverse complement strand
TAATCACTCTGCCAGAAATAGCAGGCAAATCGCTCTCAAAATATATATTATGATCTGAAGACAAGTAATATTTGGTAATGAATTGCTAGATATACATCTGAATAATCACAGCTGGAAAGTCTTCAATGATAGTTCAGCTGAATGATGACTGCACTGGGAATAAATAGCAAAACTAGTGCCCTACTGCAATGAGTGATTAGAAATATGGATTGGTTTCAGTTGTCTGCAAAGTTACATACTTAACTTCACCTCACACCCACAGATATATGAATAAATAACTATATTTTAGTTATGAATATAGATATACATGCATTTGGCTTTATATATAAACACACACACGTGTGGTGTGTGTGTGTAGAGCAAACAAAATGCCTAATTCAGAATTTTATCCAAAGCTCAAAATTTGAAAATCAATAGTGAAACCGGTTGTTATGCTGGAAGAAAAAAATCTTTTTCTGTGCAATATTACATAATACTTTTGCTATAATGATTCTAATATATTCTTTAGTCTTTTAAAAGAAACCTTGTGTTTTTCGTCTTATTTTTCCGTTTATGTGCGAATATATACATATATATATATGTGTGTGTGAATGCATGTGTGTATATATATATATGTGTGTGTGTGTGTATATATATAAAATGTAAAGGGTCAAGCAATAATTAGGAATAAATAAACTTTAGGTTAGTTAAAATATGTTTTGTGACATATATTAACTTGTAAAGGAAAATTCACCACAATTACTGTGGAGAAAAAAATTTTCTTATGGTAAAAAGTGTAAAGGTACCGTATCTGCCCAGTGCTTTCCCCTATCGGATTCCCAGATGTGTTTCTGGCTCTTTAGCCTTCCTCACAAATATGATGTCTTTAGCTTAACAGTTCCTAATTAGCCGGGAATTATTGGTATAGCTGAAACTGAAGGGATTAGTAGAAGGGTTCCTATTAGTTTCATTTAGCTTGTGAGTGCTAGAAACAGAAATCAGTTTTAAATTCAGTGTAGTTGAATAAGTGATTTTCATTGAGTTTTTGCTGAAAACTTTGTCATATTTGTGAAAGAAAGAAAATGAGAAAGAGGAGGATATAGATATAGATATATGCATACTAATTATAAAATCCACTTTCTGGGTGAGGACTACTGGACTTTCAGCCTAAAGTAAGATCATAAAATTGAAGAACCTATGAGAAAAACAAGAAATAATAATTTTTTGTATGGATAAATAAATACTCAAAATTTATCCCAAATTACTGAGGCTTTAGTACTTTTGATATTTCATAATTTATCTAATCTGAAACTTTACTGGACCTTTTCTTATCTTTTGGCTAGAATTCATACTCTTCTGGCTCTTCACATGTATAGAATTTCAGATCTTTTCGGTTTCAACGGCAGTTTTTTCTAGCGGTGTCATATGAAATTGTCACCCATAATTATGACCCTAGTATCGGTCTATTGCATTTCAATCTGTTTTAGGGTTAGGGCTAGTTAGAGTTAGGGGTGGGGGAAGGGTATCTTTTTTCTTCACAAATGTAAATAAACCCAATCTGTTTCTTAAACGGGGGACATATTCATACAGCACAGAATGTTTACTACCTCAATGGACGTCATTGATTGGTTGAAATTGCAGAAATTGAAGAAAAAACAAAAAATATATTACAAACTATAGAATTTTCTCAATAAAGCCAAGAGAAAAAGATGTTTTATAAACACATTCTACCAGTATACGAAGTTTAAGATTTTTTAGTTACCTAGAAATTATGTTAAAAACTGCCGTTCAAACCAAAAAGATCCAGAATTTCTACTTATTTCCAGTCTTGTTTTGCTTTCTATTTTGGTGTTGATATGTACAGCTTACTGAAGATTTGTTCAATTTGTAAATTTTAATTTGACTTTTAAAATTGTTTAATAAAAATATTTTGTTTGCTCTTGTTATAAACCAAAAAAATTTTTCTCAGTATGAGGAAGTTGACATTCACTTTGTGTTCTGTAGATTTTTTTTCTAGGAGAAAAGGCTTTAGTGAATACAAAATTGCTACTCAGAAATATGTTATTCTAAACCAATATGAAAAGTGCTTAATTACTGCTGTATATGTAAAGGATAGTCTCAAAAATGTTAGTTATTCTCACTCTTTGTCATTCAGTTTCTGGAAAGATTAAATATGATTTCATTTATGTAACTGCTTTGCAAGAGTCTTGATGTGAAGTCATATGTTGGAACAGATATTGAAATATTTGGGGATGGTCATTTTGTCAATAAACACATATGTTATTTATTTGATTTTATCTTTATTATTATTAGTTTATTTGTCAGAGTTCTTTCATCACACATTCTGTGACCTCTTCTAAGACTGGGCAAAACCAGAAAGAAGAAGAGACACAAAAAACAGATAGTCATTGAAGATGTCATAGAATGTGAAACAAAAGAACTCTAAATTAGTAATAATTATAAATCTAAAGTACAGATCAAATAGTCCATGGGTTTATTGGGAAAATGACCATCTCCAAATACAACAATAATAGCTAAAGGTGTTATTGGCTGGTACAAGTTTTGAACAACCGACTATTGGATTAGAAAAGCATAGACTTATTCCTGGAGTTACCTGATTTCAAATATTCATTGAAGTAGGTACCCCTGGTGGTGGTCGTGGTGGCAGGAGGCTGAATTTATGAACCAGAAACCCATACAAGTACACACAAAAATTTGCTTTTACTAATATAGATATATAAATTATGTACATAATTTTCATATGCACAAATGTGTGTGTGTGTGTTTACATATGTGTATGTACATATATATATACACACACATACAGTTATGCACATATATATGTGTCCGTATGTGTATGTATATATATAAAACAAGAGAGACATGTAAGCCATATACATACATAAAAAACATCTAAATATGAGAAGGTTTACTTCTATTCAAATTATATTCTGTTTTTACTTCTTTCCTTTCTCCTCCAGCAACCTTCCTATCTTTCCACTCATCTATGCCCCTGGTTTTTTTTTAAGCCATCAATTTTCTTAAGCAATCAAAATCAAATGAAAGAAATATTTCTCTATCAAATATAATATTTCCAATTTTTCTGATTCTGTACTTACTTAAGAATTTTTAACTTTTGCACAATTTTATGATCCTTTATTATTTTTTTTTTCCATTTTATTTTTGCTTCCTTTTTGTTTCCATCGACCAAATTCTTAAGTCTTGACATAAATGTATCAAGTTTGTAACATACATATATTAGTGTGTGTGTGTGTGTGTGTGTGTGTGTGTGTGGTGTGTGTGTGTGTGTGTGTGTGTGTGCTTATATATTTTTTTCATTTGCTCCAGTTTTTTTCTTAAAAACTTTTTCTGCATAAAGTTTATTAACTGGTTAGTTTGGACAGTTGACACATCTCAGTAATGATGTCTTTTTCGTATTTCTGCCAAGAAAATCTTTGAGCACGTTGTTGATGTTGTTGTTGTTATAGTTCCTGCTGTTGTTGTTATTTATTTGAAAATCTTTTGTTTCATCCTTTTCCATTTAATATGTCAACAACCATCAGTACAACTGCATTCATTCCATACTAGGCCAAATTAATGTGGCTGCTAAAGTGCTAATGGCTTGGCTCAGTCTGATGATAGAAAACTTCACTGTTACAGACAAGGAAAGAAACTCAGTTCTAACCATAAAGATCTTGTTTCACTTTCACTTTCACCTGAAGAAAAGATTGAAAAGGAACTGAAAATTTATTATTACACATATAGCAATAGTAAATCTATAAGAGCAGCAGCAGCTGCAACAGCAGCAGCAGCAATAATAATAATAATGATGTTGATGATAATAATAATCATAATGATAATAATAGAAATTAATAAGTGCAGAATCTGTGGACAAAATGGTGAAACCATATGGCATATTACCAGCCAATGTACACCACTAGCCCAGAAGGAATATAAGAGATGCCACGACAATGTAGCAAGGCTTGTCCATTGCACACTTTGCAACAAGTATGGACTTGACAGAGCAAAAAATTGGTACGACCACAACCCTGAAGGCATCATTGAAAAATTAATGCAAAGATCCTATGGGATTTTATGATTCAGTGCAAACATGAGATAGAGAATAGGAAGCCAAACATAGTCTTAATTGAGAACAAAAGCAAACTATGCTGGATCATAAACATAGCATGCCCAACTGACAACAATATATGGGATAAGGAAGAAAGGAAAGTTGATAAATGTGACAGGTTAGCTTGGGAGGTTAAGCAGTTGTCATCAATGAAAAAGGTGGTAGTAGTACCAATAATTGTCAGAGTCCTGGGAACAGTGAGTAAAAATCTTTAGAAGTACATGGAACAATATGGGCTGCAATAAGGGTGGGGCACTTGCAGAAAACAGCACTGCTTGGAACCGCTCTGGAAGGTGCTCAAAAAATAAGAGGTGTTACCTTAGTTCACTGGTAGTGAACAGCTGACACCATAGTACATCTCCAGCATTAGAAGTTGCGCAAAAGCAATGATAATAATAATAATGATGATAATAATAATAATAATAATAATAATAATAATGATAATTCTTTCTACTGAAGGCACAAGGCTTGAAATTTTGGTGGAGGGGTCCAATCGATTACATCAACACCAGTGTTCAACTGGTACTTATTTTATCGACCCCCAAAAGGATGAAAAGCAAAGTCAATCTCAGTGGAATTTGAACCCAGAACGTAAAGACAGACGAAATGCCACAAAAGATTTTTCCCAATGTGCTAATGATTCTGCCAACCCCATCACCTTGATGATAATAATAATGGATTTAAATTTTGGCACAAGGCCAGCAATTTCAGGGGAGAGGCTCAATCAATTACAATGGCTCTGGTGCTCATATGGTACTTATTTTATCGACACTGAAAGGAGGAAAAGTAAAGTCAACCTCAACAGAATTTGAACTGAGAAGGTGAAGATGGACTAAATGCTGCCAAACATTTTGTCTGGCATGATAATGGTTTTGCCTTATTTCTGACATATTTTATTGATCATGGTGCCCAATAAAAGGAAATTGAGAACTGTATAAAGATAAAAAAATTAAAGACAACAATAAATAACTTTAATGGTTAGTGAGTGGATGTATGTCAAGTAAAAGGGTGTGATCATTTGACATTCACTATATGGGCACAAATGCAATTCTTTCCCAAATAAATTGCACTTCATATTTGAGGCTCTGGTGGAGCTATGAAGTGCTAGTTCACTGTGTCTTATAGCAGAAACAGCTGTAAGCTAATGAAGTTCATAACATAATCGATTATTCCTTTGCTGCCTACCCCTACCTTTGGGCTGGCTGGTGCCCATTCTCCCTTGCTATCATGAAGCCTTTTTGGAGCTGGATTTTCTACAGGCAGCATGCCCTTGCTCACCCCGACCTCATTTTCTAGACATGAGTGGTCCTGAGACCAATGCCTCTATCATGATTTTTAAGAAATGTGGTGGCAAACTAGCTCAAGAAAAGCAGGGATACTACTCCCTGAGACCCCTTTTGGAGCACCCCCACTACCTTTTTACCGATTCTGCCAAAATGATTCCATCATGCTTTATAAAGAAATTCTAAAATCTAATAAGCTTTTGTTTAGAGATGGATGGGGTAGGATGAGGTGGGTTTAAAAATAAACCTTTTTTTTTTTCATTTTTTAAGTAAATAGTAACATACAGAAATATGCAAATATACATGTGCACACACATACATTCACACACATTTATGCACACAAAAGAAACTTTTATTTTTGTTGCGTAGACACCAAGTAGGATTTTGTTTAATCAGATTTACACTCTCTGTTTGGCTGTTTGTTTGTTTTTTTTACATATGTGCAGTGTTAGTTTGTTTTCTGCATAGATTCACAGAGTGGTTTGTATGTGTTGAAGTGAATTTGACCTTGGGTATACATTACACGCACACACACACACTCATATATGAATGTATGTATGTGTGTGTGTGTATATGCATATATATATATATATATATATATAAATATAAATATATAAATATAAATATATATAAATATATAAATATATACATAAATATATATATATATACACACGTATATGAGTGTGTGTGTGTATAGATAGATTTATATGTTTATATCTACATATCCCTATATGTGTATATGTGTGTGTGTACATACATTCCTGCATATATATACATATAGTCTTTATACACATCTGTGCAGTGTGTGTGTGAGCATACATACATATATATATATGTGTATGTATATATTATATATATATATATATATATATATATATATATATATATATACACATACATATGTATGTATGTATGTATGATCATGCACACACTGCACACGTGTATAAAGACTAAAAATAAAACAATGCAAATCTGAGATATATGTTCTCCAGATTTCAAGCAATAATAGAAATTAATCAATCTATCTCATATACAAAATAAAAATTATTGAAAATGAATTGAATGTTACCAAGATTATCTTAGAAGCTTGACTTTTTAGTAAACACAGTGAATCTTAATATAAGAATATAGAGACTACGTCTGTCCCCAAGATCTTTCTCTTTGTTGCCAGAAAGATATATTCATCTGAATATTTTCTATGTCTTTAATAACATCTCAACAAAAAGTGGTCACACATTCCCGTCTATGGAGAGAAAATAGATACTTAACTGACTTGTCCAATTTGCATAACAGTGCAAACAATGGCAATATGAATGAACAGATTGAGAAATGTATCATACAAGCAATGTAAGGTGTACATCCATTTATTACTTTGTGTTTGCGTGTGTGTGTGTGCATATACACACACAATTATAAGGCGGCGAGCTGGCAGAACTGTTAGCACACCAGGCGAAATGCGTAGCTGTATTTCGTCTGCCATTACGTTCTGAGTTCAAATCCCGCCGAGGTTGACTTTGCTTTCATCCCTTCGGGGCCGATAAATTAAGTACCAGTCATGCACTGGGGTCGATGTAATCAACGTAATTCGCTTGTCTGTCCTTGTTTGTCCCCTCTATGTTTAGCTCCTTGTGGGTAATAAAGAAACATATATATATATATATATATATATATATACACAATTATAAAACAAGGGCAAAAGAAAAAAATGCTATGCCAATATGCTGAGAATAGACTTTAAGTTATCAATCACCACATTACAATATACAATCACCATGAATACACGTCATGCTGAAATTGAGGAAGGCAAGCTAACAGAATTTTAAAAAAAATTTGTTATCTCCATATTGAATCAATTTCGGGATTAAAGCCCACAGATTTTTCCCTCTTCAGCAGAGAATAATCTCATCAGGTGTCTTGGAGAAATTTTGAACCTGGGTTCTCATTCCTGAGGTATTTTTCGATATTATTATTATTATTATTATTATTATTATTATTATTCAGGTCACTGCCTTCAGGTCAAACTCAGAATCTTCAGGTTAGTAGCCGTATATGGTATAGTGGTTAAGAGCATGGGCTACTAACCCCAAGATTCCAAGTTAGATTCCAGGCAGTGACCTGAATAATAATAATAATAATAATAATAATAATAATAATAATAATAATAATAATAATGATAATAATAATAATAAAAATAATAATAATATTCTTTTACTTGTTTCAGTCATTTGATTGCAGCCATGTTGGAGCATCACATTTAGTTGAGCAAATCGATGCCAGGACTTATTCTTTGTAAGCCTAGTTCTTATCTATTGGTCTCTCTTGCTGAACCGCTAAGTTACGGGGACGTAAACATCGATTGTCAGCATCGGTTGTCAAGCGATGTTGGAGGACAAACACAGACACACAAATACACATACATATATATATATACACACATATACATATATATGACACGATTATTTCAGTTTCTGTCGACCAAATCCTCTCAGAAGGCTTTGGTCGGCCCGAGGCTATAGTAGAAGACACTTGCACAAGGTGCCACACAGTGGAGCTGAACCCAGAACCATGTGGTTGGTAAGCAAGCTACTTACCACACAGCTACACCTTTAGGAATGAGAACCCAGGTTCGAAATTTTCCCCAAGACACCTGATGCTGGCTGGAGGGTATATCAGCTGAAATGTGTTAACAACAAACAAGACGAGGACAAACATCTGTCAAATGTAAATAATGTAAATAAGTCACTTAGTGACCTCACTGAGGTCACCAAGTATATGTATATAATATATATATTATATGTATATAAAAAAAGGAGCACTCCGTCAGTTACAGTAGTGAGGGTCCCAGCTGATACGATCAACGGAACAGCTTGCTCATGAAATTAATGTGCATGTGGCTGAGCACTCCACAGAGATATGGACCCTTAACGTATTTCTCAGGGAGATTTCGGGTGACACAGAGCGTGTGACAAGGCTGGCCCCTTGAAATTCAGGTACTACTAATTATTGCCAGGTGAGAGGACTGGAGGAGTGTGAAATAAATTGTCTTGCGCAAGGACACAATGCGTCACTGGGAATTGAACTCACGACCTTACAATCGTGATCTGAATGCTCTAGCCATTAAGCCACACACGTTCACATACACATTGCTGGTGACAATGTGCTTTGCATTGTTTTAGTCTTCAAATGATGCCACTCCACTGGCTAAGCAAGCAGGCCAACAGAAGAAAGGGTGAGAGAAAGTTGCAGTGAAAAAGTACAGCAGGGATCGCCACCACCCCCTGCTGGAGCCTTGTGGAACTTTAGGGGTTTTCGCTGAATAAACACACACATCTCTCGGTCTGCGAGTCGAAACTGCGATCCTACGATCGCGAGTCCGCTGCCCTAACCACTGGGCCATTGTGTCTCCACATATATATATTATATAGATAGATAGATAGATTGATACACACACACAGATACACATACACACCCACTTGTAACAAATTATCAGTTTAATGTCTTTTTCTTTTCTCCTCTTCTCCGCTTCTTTCCCATTTTACCTTCTATAAATACAACTTTGTCCAGCATTGTCTTTGCCAGCTATAACAGTCACTGTTGCCACTATTTTTACTGTTACTATTTTTTTATTTTTTTTTTTTGCAATGCTGTTTATATTATTTTTTTTTTTCTCTTGTGTCTCTCGACAAAGACAACAACAACAACAACGATGATGACGATGATGATGATGATGTAGCTTTTGATTCTGTTGTTGCCTAAAAGTAACCCAGGGCTATGTTTAAACTCCACAAAAGTATAGAGCTGTCAAGAACCCACCAAATGCATAGCAATTTTGTTATTCTTTTCTTGTTTTTATTGCCAACAATTTACTGTGACAGTTCTTATGTAATGGCTTTTCTCATTCTTTTAGTCCTCTCCCCGCCCCCGCCAATACACCCACCCACCCACACACATCCATTCTCCTTCTCTGTCCCTCACTCTTTCATTCTTTCTATCAGGCTCTTTCTCTCGGGCCTCTCACACACTTTCTCTCTCTCTCTGAATACCTGGGTAAAATGAATAATGTTTCTTTGTGCTCCAGTCCACTCACTCACTCACACACACACACACACACACACACACACACACACTCATGGAGAAAATTGTATCCAATTTTATTTCCAGGAAAACAAATATTTAGAATGCATAACACTACTACACAGGTAATTTTGGCAAACATTATGCACCCACACAAATATCTATACATACACAGGTACCTGTCAACCTATCTATCTCTTTCTCTCTAGTGTGTGTATGTGCCTCTACCTGTGTACCTACTGATGTATCTATCTATCTATCTATCTATCTATCTATCTTTCTATCTATCTATATATATATATATATATATGCATACACACACATATATTTGCATATACATAAATACATATGTGTGTGTGTGTATATATATATATATACACATACATACTTACTTACATATATATATATATATAGATAGATATATATATATGCATATAATATGTTATAGATACATAGTCCTACTAAAGAAAACACTAGCATTCTGTTATGCAATTACAGATTTTTATGCAGCAAATTGTTGTTTTTGTGTCTAGTTTTACAATTTAGTGCAGAATAGACATACTACTGAGGCATTGTTTTATAGCAGGATGCTCTTCCTGTCACAAACGCTTCCCAGTATTTTACCAGTAAAGGATCTCTTATTCTAGAGAGCCTCAAAGGAACTAAGTGAGCAGACAGTTTATTAAGAGAACTACAATATCACTGCTTGGATGGTTCAGAGAATTTCTGAGAAGTGCTAATATAAATGCACAGACATGCTTGCATGCACGCACACACACACACACACACACACACACTCATGGAGAAAATTGTATCCAATTTTATTTCCAGGAAAACAAATATTAGAATGCATAACACTACTACACAGGTAATTTTGGCAAACATTATGCACCCACAAAAATATCTATACATACACAGGTACCTGTCAACCTATCTATCTCTTTCTCTCTAGTGTGTGTATGTGCCTCTACCTGTGTACCTACTGATGTATCTATCTATCTATCTATCTATCTTTCTATCTATCTATATATATATATATATATAGATAGATATATATATATATGCATACACACACATATATTTGCATATACATAAATACATATGTGTGTGTGTGTATATATATATATATACACATACATACTTACTTACATATATATATATATATATATATAGATAGATATATATATATATGCATATAATATGTTATAGATACATAGTCCTACTAAAGAAAACACTAGCATTCTGTTATGCAATTACAGATTTTTATGCAGCAAATTGTTGTTTTTGTGTCTAGTTTTACAATTTAGTGCAGAATAGACATACTACTGAGGCATTGTTTTATAGCAGGATGCTCTTCCTGTCACAAACGCTTCCCAGTATTTTACCAGTAAAGGATCTCTTATTCTAGAGAGCCTCAAAGGAACTAAGTGAGCAGACAGTTTATTAAGAGAACTACAATATCACTGCTTGGATGGTTCAGAGAATTTCTGAGAAGTGCTAATATAAATGCACAGACATGCTTGCATGCACGCACACACACACACACACACACACACTCATGGAGAAAATTGTATCCAATTTTATTTCCAGGAAAACAAATATTAGAATGCATAACACTACTACACAGGTAATTTTGGCAAACATTATGCACCCACAAAAATATCTATACATACACAGGTACCTGTCAACCTATCTATCTCTTTCTCTCTAGTGTGTGTATGTGCCTCTACCTGTGTACCTACTGATGTATCTATCTATCTATCTATCTATCTTTCTATCTATCTATATATATATATATATAGATATATATATATATATGCATACACACACATATTTGCATATACATAAATACATATGTGTGTGTGTGTATATATATATATATACACATACATACTTACTTACATATATATATATATATATATATAGATAGATATATATATATATGCATATAATATGTTATAGATACATAGTCCTACTAAAGAAAACACTAGCATTCTGTTATGCAATTACAGATTTTTATGCAGCAAATTGTTGTTTTTGTGTCTAGTTTTACAATTTAGTGCAGAATAGACATACTACTGAGGCATTGTTTTATAGCAGGATGCTCTTCCTGTCACAAACGCTTCCCAGTATTTTACCAGTAAAGGATCTCTTATTCTAGAGAGCCTCAAAGGAACTAAGTGAGCAGACAGTTTATTAAGAGAACTACAATATCACTGCTTGGATGGTTCAGAGAATTTCTGAGAAGTGCTAATATAAATGCACAGACATGCTTGCATGCACGCACACACACACACACACACACCTGAATATATGTATACTCTTTTACTTGTTTCTGTCATTCGACTGCAGACATGCTGGAGCACCGCATTAAGTCGAAGCAAATCGATCCCAGGACTTATTCTTTGTAACCCTAGTACTTATTTTATCAGTATTTATTCTATCTTGTGCTGAACCGCTATAAATATATATATACATATATATATATATATATATATATATATATATATATATGCATACACACACATATATTTGCATATACATAAATACATATGTGTGTGTGTGTGTATATATATATATATACACATACATACTACTTACATATATATATATATATAGATAGATATATATATATGCATATAATATGTTATAGATACATAGTCCTACTAAGAAAACACTAGCATTCTGTTATGCAATTACAGATTTTTATGCAGCAAATTGTTGTTTTTGTGTCTAGTTTTACAATTTAGTGCAGAATAGACATACTACTGAGGCATTGTTTTATAGCAGGATGCTCTTCCTGTCACAAACGCTTCCCAGTATTTTACCAGTAAAGGATCTCTTATTCTAGAGAGCCTCAAAGGAACTAAGTGAGCAGACAGTTTATTAAGAGAACTACAATATCACTGCTTGGATGGTTCAGAGAATTTCTGAGAAGTGCTAATATAAATGCACAGACATGCTTGCATGCACGCACGCACACACACACACACACACCTGAATATATGTATACTCTTTTACTTGTTTCTGTCATTCGACTGCAGACATGCTGGAGCACCACATTAAGTCGAAGCAAATCGATCCCAGGACTTATTCTTTGTAACCCTAGTACTTATTTTATCAGTATTTATTCTATCTTGTGCTGAACCGCTATAAATATATATATACATATATATATATATATATATATATGAAAGAAGGTGGAAAAAAGAGTACTCAAATACCAGAGGTAGAGTAATATGCTTTATTTAAAAGCAGCAGAAATATAACAAAACTGTCTGATGAATGGGAATGTGAAACTCCAAATAACAGCTTTTGTTATATTTCTGCTGCTTTTAAATAATATATATAATATATATGCATACACACACATATATTGCATATACATAAATACATATGTGTGTGTGTGTGTGTATATATATATATATACACATACATACTTACTTACATATATATATATTATATATATATAGATAGATATATATATATATGATATAATATGTTATAGATACATAGTCCTACTAAAGAAAACACTAGCATTCTGTTATGCAATTACAGATTTTTATGCAGCAAATTGTTGTTTTTGTGTCTAGTTTTACAATTTAGTGCAGAATAGACATACTATGAGGCATTGTTTTATAGCAGGATGCTCTTCCTGTCACAAACGCTTCCCAGTATTTTACCAGTAAAGGATCTCTATTCTAGAGAGCCTCAAAGGAACTAAGTGAGCAGACAGTTATTAAGAGAACTACAATATCACTGCTTGGATGGTTCAGAGAAATTCTGAGAAGTGCTAATATAAATGCACAGACATGCTTGCATGCACGCACACACACACACACACACACACCTGAATATATGTATACTCTTTTACTTGTTTCTGTCATTCGACTGCAGACATGCTGGAGCACCGCATTAAGTCGAAGCAAATCGATCCCAGGACTTATTCTTTGTAACCCTAGTACTTATTTTATCAGTATTTATTCTATCTTGTGCTGAACCGCTATAAATATATATATATACATATATATATATATATATATATGAAACAAGGTGGAAAAAAGAGTACTCAAATACCAGAGGTAGAGTAATATGCTTTATTTAAAAGCAGCAGAAATATAACAAAACTGTCTGATGAATGGGAATGTGAAACTCCAAATAACAGCTTTTGTTATATTTCTGCTGCTTTTAAATAATATATATATATATATACACACACACATATATATATATATATGTATCTATGTATTTATGTGTGTGTGTATGTCTTTGTAACTACTATCAGTTGTCAACTTCTGTTGGTTTGTTTACAACCCTGTAGCTTAGACTGACAGCATTTGTGCCAGATTAAAAAAAAAGTGCTGTAGTAATTTTGTTCAACAAAACCCTAAAAGGCAGTGCACTATTATGACCCCAATCCAATGCCTGAAACAAGTGGATGCTAAGACTAACACCAAAACTACCCAGCCCATAGCCGTTTTATTATTCATGTTTCTACTTATTTTATTATATATTATTATAGTTTTTTGGATTCTTTTGTACTTGAACTCTTGTTTTAATTGAAATAAGGTTTTCTCATTTTTGCCATAGTTTGGAAAGTTTGGCATCAAGCAATTTCTTAAATAATAGACAATACTGATGGAATATGGTAGCTTCAGATTCACTGTTGGCTCTATTGCCAACTATTTCGTTCTGTCTGAGATATAATAGCCAGTGTTAATAGCAATAATGAGCCACAATGAAGCTCATTAATTCCATTGTCGCTAAATTATGATTTTTCATTTTGTAAAATAAAAGAAACCTTCACAGCGGCAGCAGCACTAATAAAAGCAAGAAGGAAGTAGTAGCAGCAGCAGCAGCAACAACAACAATAATAAAGACAATAGTAATGCAATGATGAAACAAATTACAACAACAAGGAAACATCAGTAGCAGTAGTAGCAATAATAACAACAAACAGGGACACAGGAAACAAGCAACAACAACAAAAACAGATGAAAACACCTGATAAATGTAGCAACAACAACAACAACAGCAAGAATAACTATAATGATTGCAGTAAGATCCAGTGTTGCAGTGAGGAACATGTAACAACAACAACAACAGCAAATGAAAGTGAAAGTACAAAAATAGGATTGGTGAAACAACTACAACGCCAACAAGGTCCAATGATGTGGTTAGGAAACAGGCTACACAACAACAAAAGCAAATGAAACAACAACAATAACAACAACAACAACAACAACTACCGCCATTATAAAGCTCCATGCAGCAGCATGAAACAAAAACAAAAAAAAAACAAGGAACAGAAATTGGTAGAAGAGAAGACAAAGCGAAATTAAGCAACTTTATCCATTTTGATGAAAATAAAACTATCTGAATATAATAAGTACATTAACGAATTAATTAAAACATTTGAAAAAAAAAAAAAATTCTTTGTCAATATCTGTAATATCGGATTCTTCATAAATTCTGTTACGCATATTCTGCTTGATGGACCCCATGCACCATCGCATACAAATATTGCACGAGTACTAATTCACACACACACATACACACACACACACACACATGCACACACACACACACAAATACATGTACACAAAATACACATACACAGACACACATACACACCTTTATATATTGCTGTTTTTTCTCTTATTCTTAGATTTTATCGTTGATATCCGCACACACTCATGCACCCACATATATAATTGTGTGCATGTGTGTGTGTGTGAATGTGTATAAATATATGTGTAGGAATGAATGAATATATATATATGTATACTCAGTGATTCACACATTCACATAGATTCAGACAGTCTTCTATATGCATTTTTGATATATTTAACACTCACATGTTTTCACAGAATGATATTAGTAGTGCTTAAAGTATCATTTAGTATAGATTTAATATTGATTAACAATACTAATCAATAAGATGATTATAAAACTTTGAAAATGTAGAGATTTCAGATTTCTTCTGTTAAGTATTTCAAAGGAATTTTCCAATAAGAAGAGTGAATTTCGCTTTAATCCGTTAGATTTATCAATGATATGAATAAATGTCAACATTTAAGCAGTTGTTTTGTTGTATTTTTCTCTGTATTTTGTCCTCAAAGAAGTTGTTAGGTTAAGGTTTAAACTTCTGTATTTAAAAAGAAAAGAAAATTAAAGTAAAGAATTCATGGTATTTGTCCTTCTCATTTCTTGAAACCATTATGTTAGTTGGAAATTTCATGGAAAAGCTCCTTATGATAGCTGCCAGCTTCCAGTTAAAGTCCCCTGTGCATGTTGCCAGCTTCAAACTAAACCTGACCTGATATTTGCCAGCCTCATTCTAAAATCGTTATTGATTCAGATTAAATCCTCTTATCTTAATTGACAGTGTAAGGTTATAAGAACCAAATGGCAATTAGAAGTGTATCTTTATATCACTTACTCTGATATAAACAGCCACAATTTCCATGGTATGACACTAATTTATCATCTCTTTTTTTACCTGTTAATTATATGTCGCAATCTTATTTACTGACACATAAAGTTTCAGTCTATATTTTTCTTCTTTCTTTTTATGCCGCCTCAAAGGACTATTTTTTTTGTTTGTTTGTTTTATTCCTTCAAACCTACTCTTTGTATCCTCCAGGGTCTTGAGACACCATTAACCATTTCAAGTTGTTCATTAATTCTCACCATTCACTGTGTTTAGGTCCCTATTCCAAAGCTTCTTTGCATTAAAAGTTATTCTGCCACCTTTACTTCTCTCACTTCGTTACAGTAAAGATTGCTTATATGCCTTGTATTCTCTACCAACACTAATAGTAAGAAATCATTATATAATCTCTGAAGATGCTACAAATACTTATTGAGTTAACATCATGCTTATACTAACTCTGGTACACATCATACGTTTTGTAAATATAATAAAATATTTGGACATCCATATAGATTCACACCGAATCTCAATGATTACATTAATGTGTATTGCAGTTACAAACTCTTAGAAAAATTACAAGCATTCACAGAATCCTGTCTCTGCCTTATTCTGAAATCTTTATTTATTATTTGATTAAACTGCAGAATAGATATGTTTAATTCTTTGCTTGTTAGCTAGCATCAGTAGCCAAAACATCAATGAATTACATGTTAAGAATGCTTCAGCCAGTTGTATATCGAATATATTCAGTTGCTAAAATTACAAAGGTCACTTCACAAAACTTCACTAGTTCAGTATTGATCAGAAAATATCATTAAAAATTCCATTAATAACATATATATATATATATGTCTCCATGGCATTATTCCTAAATTTCTTCATATTATGGACTTATTAACAAGTAAGTTGGACATACCATTATTTTCAAACTGTAGATATGGTGACAAATATTTCTCCTACTACACCGTAAGTCATAAATAATACTCTCCAAGTGATCTGCGACTATCTAATTTGCTTCATATGCTCAAATATTAAAATCAAATGTTTATTATTCCGTAATTACAGTCCCATTATCTTGAGAGCCAGTCACATCAATAAAATTCTTTGATACATAATTAACCCTTCTTGATAAATTTCAGATGAAACACACTGCTTATATTGAAACTTTATATTAAATATAATCTAGAATTTAGGAAAGATTTAGTCAAATAACTTTCTCCTTATTAAACTGGTCTTTAGGTCATAACTTAAAGAGGCTGTCACATAAATTTTTTTTGGAGGGAAGTTATTATTTAACTATAAACATTTGAAAATTAGTAGTTTTGATTCACAGAACCCATCTTAGATTGGTTGACATCAAAAGGTTTTAATTTCAACGATACTTTTACATCCTGAGTTCAAAATGTGTTAGAATTGACTTTTTTTTTTTATTCATCTGAGTCATTATATAATAGAACAGAATAGAAAATACTGGAAGTCAAATGTATCAATTAAACCTGGTACTGTAATTTCCTGGCTGTATGAGTGTTTACTAATATTGCATTGAAAGGCAGACACTTTCTTTTCTGGTGGCTGAAAGGAATTCATGGTACACAAGAGTGAAATAACGGAGCACAAATATTGACTCTTTGATCAAACCTGCATCATGTTCAAATTCCACTTGAGAGGCTGAGTGAGGACAAGAAAGCCCCTTAAGGAAGAACTTGTTCTCTGTGTATGCCAAAGAACATGGCTGGCTTAGAAGGTCACTTATCCTTAAGAGTCAGAGTAATCTTTGGATCTGTGGGGTTCTTTTGATTGATTGATTGAGTGAGCGATTGACCTTAGATGGCCATCTGCCTTGTATTGTAATGTTTCATTTCATATCATCTTTCTTTTAATTTGCACAACAGATCTGCCATTGCGATTTCTGTTCTCAATACTTTAATTTTTTATTGTTTTGTGTTGTTTTACTCATGTTCTAATGGCATATTTATTTCTTTCAAACATTCTGCTTTGACTTTTGATATTCTTTGACTTTGAGAATGTATACTCTGTAGTGAGTTGATCTTTTGGAATCCAACATTGTAATTTGATCTTGGATATTTTCTAGGAAAATTTTCTAGAAGCATTTTGTCATAGTTTCACTTTCAGGGTGGTATACAAGTACAAAATAATCACATTGAATAGAAACATGTTCCTTTCATATCCATTGATACCATTTCTCCTTTATTCATGAGACACGAGGAATAAGGTTCTGTCTTTTATTTAGATAATCATCCTTTACATTGTGCACTACTTCATTTGTTTCTGGCAATGCCAAGTTTTGCATGCTCGATTTTTCATTTTTTTATGCATTTAATTCAAAGTACTCATTTCCCTATTAACTTTGGGCTAAATGATAAGGTTTTATTCCTATTTGTATTGTTTGTTATTTTATTTATTTTTAGTGTGAAGGGGAGGAAGTGGTGTTGAGAAGAACTGCACACCATTAGTTTATCTAAACACGATGTCAGATTTGTATGTGCTATCAGACCACTATGAATATATGTAATATATTAATTACAGGCAGTAAAAGAAAAAAATCTCAATAAACTTCACAAAATTATATTTCTATTAGAATTAACGTTCAAGATTTTCATAAGTTTTCACAGTTTTCTTTTCAATTAGTGATGTACATTTTTTTTTTTATGGAGAAGATCATCTTATAGTGGTTTTTCTCTTGTTAAATATTACTTGTTATTCAATGAGGTCGACTTTGCTTTTCATCCTTTTGGGGTCAATTAATCAAGTGCCTGTTGTGTACTGGAGTCAATATAACAGACTACCTTTCGCCCATTTTTCAGGTCTTGTGCTTATAATAGTAAGGGTTATTATTATTATCATTATTATTATTATTATTATTGAGTGAGAGAGCAATGCATGCCATCAAAGTGACACTGGGGTAAAATATACGAAGCCCAGTATACCCATCATGACTACCCGTTTGATAAGGGTACACCAGGCACATGCATCACAACTATATGTGAGCGACATGGAGATCTCATATCAAGATAAACAGCACATGATCTTGCAGGTGGGGCTCAGTTGGAATTCTCTTCAGGTTGAGTAACCCATCCCACTCAAAAGGTCCCTGAATAAGGTTTGTTTAAGGATGATGAACGAAACACCCATGTTTCCAAGGGTGAATTATTCAAACCCCAAAGAATTCCTCTCAACACATAGCTATGATGCTCCCCCACTACTTCTACTCATGATCAGAGATGCTCATATCATCAGCCACCAAGGAACATACTCTACTAGTTAAGGTCAAACAACTGACAAGCAAATCTGTAGTATTGAGCAGAATATTTGCTGCAGCCCATCTTTTATGCCAAGACAAAACAATGTATAAGATGACACTTCCAATCAGTTAAGATCAGAAGCCATGAGAGCCACTGCATGGTACTGCATCAGAGCATTTATTATTATCATTATTATTACTACTATTATTGTTATCATCATCATCATCATTATTATTATTATTATTATTATTATTATTATTATTATTATTATTTAAGAATTATTAGTATGCCAGGCAAAATACTCAGCAGCACTTCAGTCTTTTCATTTTAAGATCAAATTCTGCAAAGGTCAATTTTGCCTTTCATCTTCACAGTGTCAATAAAATGCAAACCAGTTGAGCACATGGGTTGCTGTAATCTACTATCCCCACCTCCCACTAAAATTTTAAACTTTAATCCTATAGGAGAAAGGATTATGGTTTTATTATTTGATGAAAACTCTGAGCTTATTTTGCTGGGTATGATGGAAATGGTCAGCTGTTCACAGTCAGAAGACACTTGTTTACTGATCATGCTTCAAAAACCTCATGGAGAACTCTTGCAGTTCCAAGCAATGATGATTTTTGTTGGTGTTATACCTTGACATCTGAATCAATCTTTTTGAGCAATGTTGGTAATTGAGTGCTGGTATTTCCAAGCACACCAATTACTACTGGTATCATGTCCACTCTCTTCATCGCCTGCAATCTGTGTATTTCCCATTTTTAAATCATCATAGAGGCAGTGATTCTGTAGAATTCTTAGAACATCAAACGAAATTATGTGTGCTCATTCTTCTGGTTCTTTACATCTGAGTTCAAATTCCACCAAAGTGAACTTTGCTTTTCATCTTTCCAAATTCAATAAAATAAAGTATAGGTCAAGTACTGTGGATTGATATAACTATTTAAATGTCCATTCCGTCAAAGTTTTTAGTCCAATGCCTAAATTAGAAATAATTATTATTATTAGTTTGAAGATGAATGTGTGACAAAAAGGATAACGCACCACACTAAATTCGAATTCTTTGACAAGTTTGAGATTCTCCCCATTTTAGGCATAGACATGGATGTGTGGTTAAAATGTTTGTTTGGCAACTAGTTGGTTTTGAGTTCAGTCCCACTGTGTAGCACTTAGGGCAACTAAGTGTCTTCTACTGAAACCCTGGGACAATCAATGCTTTGTGAGTAAATTTGGTTGATGGAAAATGTGTGGAAGCCCAGTCTGTATGTATGCGTGCATGAGTGTGTGTGTGTGCATGTGTGAGTGTCTTTATGTTTGTTTTTATCTCCACCACCACTTGACAACCAGTGTTGTTTTTTAGTGGAGTCTTTTTGCATCCATTTAACTTAGAGGTTTAGCAAAAGAGACAAATAGAATAAACACCAATCTTTAAAAAATAAGCTAAGCACAGGGGTCAGTTTGTTCATCTAAGCCCTTTAATGCAGAGTGCAAGCATGGTCACAGGGTCAGTTTGTTCAACTAAGCCCTTCAAGGCAGAGTCCAAGCGTGACCCCAGTCCAATGGCTGAAACAAACAAAAGAACACAGATAAAAGATTACATTTTGACTTCAAATCTCGCAATACTCAAAGAAATTTCTGCAAAAAACATTAACTGGAATTAGTTGCATCAATTGGCTGTACAGCACCATTATACATTTACTGGCAATATGCCTCACAATGGCAAAAAAAAACTATTAACATTAATTGCTTTTCATTTCTCAGTGCAGTCAGGAAGCAGAAAATGGCGGAACCATGAATTAAAATCTTTTCAGTATTTAGTCTTTCATTCTTTCAGAAAGGCCTTCATTTTGCTGGAGTCAATAAATTAAGAACCACTACAAAGACAGGGGACAATTCTGTTAAGTTTACTTTCCCCATCGAAATCTAGGCATTGCATTTTGTTAAAAGCAATCCACAAAATATGTCGTTTGGTGTTTTGTTTTTCTTTTTCCTGAATTTTAAACAATAGCAAATTTATATTTACATACTTCTTTTTAGACTAGCATTAAAACTATATAATTGAAAGTGCAGTCGAATTATCTATTTGCACTTAGTATGCTGTCAATTCGTGCATAATTTTTAATAGAAAAGATGCAACAAAAATTACCTTATATAATCTTGCATGAGTATGTAAAAAAAAAAAAATAATAACCCTTCGAAATAACAAAACAAAAAAAAAAACAAGGGATTGAAAATACGAAATATGTAAAATAAAATATATATAAAAACATGATATATGAACCTTTATGAACTTATTAAGGCATATGTTGTATAGAAACAACACATTCATATATTGTGTGCTTGTGTGTACACAATGGAAAATTATGAATGTATATTTGTGTGTGTTTAGTTGTGAATTTGTATAGTACATATGCATATACAAGCAATCGGTTATATACACAGATGTAGAACATAATTGCATATACATACATTATATAGACATGTATTTACATATATATATATATAGATATATATATATATGATTTTAGTATTATAGGCTTATATATATATATATATGCATGTATATATATATATATATTATATATATATATATATATACATGATTTTAGAATTATAGGCTTATATATATATACATATATATATATGATTTTAAAATTATAGGCTTTTATATATTTCCCATCATTTACTCTGTGTGTGTGTAATTGAATAAGGTATATGTGGTGAGTATGCATACTGCAAAGAATAAGGGAACACAGAACTGTTTGCTGAGTGATATGTCATATGGGTGAACAAAAATTCAGAATATAAATACTCATTACTGTGAGTTACCTTTTCTGGTTCTTCAGACTGTGATAATTAAGGGTAACTTTTGTGTATGTGTCTATAAGAAATGAGATTCACACTGAGTAATACAGTAAATAATGAATTAATTTTGGGAGTTAGTTTCACTATTCAGATATTGGTTGGATATCATGTGTTATAAGAAGTAGCTTTTAGGAGTTGCTTATTAAGTAATTGTAGTGTATGTATGTGGAGGATCATGGACAAAAATGATGAGATGAGCTGCACATGGATGCTTAGTTGAAGAAAAAAAATGCAGTCAAATACAGAGAACGGGGGCAGACTTAACATAAACACATACTCAAACACACACATGCACACATACACAAATAAGGCAAAGCTGACCTCAGCAGAATTTGAACTCAGAACGTAGCATTGAGCAAAATACCGGTGAGTATTTCGTCAAGTGTGCTTATGATTCTGCCAGCTCACTGCCTTAGTTGAGTCTATGATAGAAAGAATTAGCTCAGTCTGTAGATAATTGAACTATGAAGAATTACAAAACATTATTTTTATTGAAATATGTAACCAATTTTAAATTATGGTTCTAATTTTTAATTTAAATTTAACAACAATCATGTAAATATCTATATCCACCACTTTTTGAATATTTAGACAGCCTCGCCTGGCCCCCGTGCCGGTGGCACGTAAAAAGCACCGACCAATCGTGGCCATTGCCAGCCTTGCCTGGCCCCCATGTTGGTGGCACGTAAAAAGCACCATCTGTCCATGGCCGTTTGCCAGCTCCGTCTAGCACCTGTGCGGGTGGCACGTAAAAAGCACCCACTACACTCACGGAGTGGTTGGCGTTAGGAAGGGCATCCAGGTGTAGAAACACTGCCAGATCAGACTGGGCCTGATGCAGCCTTCTGGCTTCACAGACCCCAGTTGAACCGTCCAACCCATGCTAGCATGGAAAGCGGACGCTAAATGATGATGATGATGACATTACCTCTCGTTAGGTAGTGGATATCATCATCATCATTTAACGTCTGTTGTCCATGCTGGCAGACGTTAAATGATCATGATGATATAACCTACATAATCAGAGGTAATGTTATATGTGTTTAAATGGTATATATTACCAAATTTATGTTACTAACATATAATGCATTACTTCCCTAGTTAGCTTGTCCAGTCAATATACTATAATATCATAACCGAAGGCAGACATTACACATGTACATTAGAATAACTATCTGCCATGAGAAGTGAAAACTGTACGTAATAATGTACCTTGGAATATATAATTATGTATTTTAAAGCAATTTGATTGTAATAATGTATTTTGGAATAATTTAATACAAAAGAAATTGTGTATTTTTTTCTCATTATTACCTTTTTTTATCTCAGAAGTTGTGTGGGTTATATTTAACACATTTTCTGCACACACACACACACACACACACACACACACACATTCATATCTATGTATGTGTTTGTATGTATGCATGACTGTGTTTATGTATGTTTATAAATGTATGTGTATATATGTACGTGGACATATTTATATAGTTAGGAACATATATTTGTACATATGCAAATAATTGCGTAAATATATATATATACATACATACATTTATATATATATATACACGTACATACAAACATAAATACATATACACACACACGTACATACATAAATATATATATATATATATATATATATATATATATATATATATATATATATATATATTCAACTTTTATCTCTCCCTCTCTCTTTTTCTTTCTCTATGTGCACACACTCAACATACACATAAAACTTTGCATGCAGTAAACTCATGTTATCTAACCAAGGGCAGGTTTACAAAAATTAACTTCAATATCGTAGAAGTGCAGGTTAAGAAGGTAAATAAATACCAAAGTAAATGTCAAGGGAATATTACCAAGTGTATTTATCCTGGGAGACAAAATAGAATTAGGAAACTTAACATAAACACACACTCAAACACACACATGCACACATATACATATACATACACACACACAATATAAGGAATGGTTAGATATATTTAATCTAAAAGCCAACTGCAGTAATCTTTATATAATTGAGAGCTGCAAGTTGGCAAAATTACTTTGTACATAACTTTATACATATATATATATATTATATATATATATATATATAGGTACTGTGTATGTATATATATATATATATATATATATATATATATTATATATATATATATATATATATATATATATATATATATATATAATATATATAGGTACTGTGTATGTATATATATATATACATATATATACACATACTATCTAGGTATCATTTATCTCTCTCTCTCTACTTATGTATGTATGTATATACATATATGTATGTATGTGCGTATGTATATATATGCATGTATGTACGTATGTATATATATATATATATATTACAATATTATGTTTTTAAGTATCAATGTAGATTTCTAAATTTTGTGCAAGGCAGCAATTTTCAGGAAAGGAATTCAAAGTTTAATTGAAGCAACATGCTGCACATCACTGGTTCTAATACAAACTGTGACACCAGTCTGACAAATAACAAAATCTAAAGTGAACGTCTTTAAGAGTCGAATTTAGAGTGCAAAATGTATAAATCAATTGCTGCAAGGCATCAGAATAACTCTTTTACTATCAGCCTCACCAAAACTGCTTTTGGATTTATGATATAAATATTCAGTCTTAAATGAAGCTAAATTTAATTCTTCTATCAAAATTTCATCTTAATTAATGTTCTGAATGTCACCTTAATAATTCTTTTTTATTATAGGAACAAGGCCTGAAATTTTGGAAAAGGCTCTTTTTGGTTGCATTGACTCTAGTGCCTCAACCCCAAAACTAGAAAGGCTAAGTTGACCTTGGCATTATTTCAAAGCAGAATTTAAAGATGGACGAAATGCTGCTAAGCATTTTGTTTAGTGCGATAATGATCCTGACAGCTCACTCGTTAAATCCCACTTAATTATCATAGATGTTTTACTGAATTCTTTCTCATTTTAGAAGATGACTGGTATAAAGGCAACAGAAATATAGTCACAAAACAGTTAAATTCTTCCATGTAGTGGAATATTCTAATAACTACAAGTTATGTTTACTGCAAGAACACAGTAGTTTTTTTAATGTATAAATACACATAAAACTGAAGATTGATGTCAGGACTTAAACAAATATTACATTTTTTAAAATATAAAATCTATATATTTATTGGGTATCTAATTTTTGTGCTAGCAAGAGAAGTAAAAAAGTGAAAATACTTAAAATAACACAAAACAATATGTTTATTTAGTAAAATTTAAACTTATTTAATATTTCATCTTCTATAACGATATCTGTAAACAAACTGTTCCTACATGTTTATGCTTCTTCAGTATTGAGTAATGCTTTTATTTGTAAGTAATATATCGCAGTTGAAACTATGTGGGAATACCATGTGTATGTTTGCATCCAAGCTAGCTTTATAAGTCACAAACACTGGAATATAGCTGATACCAAGTGAAAAAACTAAAAACGGAGTAATGTCTATACTACTTGAATTAAGCAATTAATTTTTCCAAGTGCTTTATAGAAAATTGATATAAAGGCAATAAATGAATTGAAGGTAGTTTTATGTTTCACAATTTCATTATTATCTTACATCAGTGTATGCAAAAAGGTTATTATTTTTTTTACATTAAAAACAAATGTTTGTTTGATATTTCTTCTCTTTGTGCATTGCCCTATAGAAACTGAGTGCCTTTTCAATTTGTCCTCTTACTCACATTGCCTTCTCTGCATTTAAATGTACCAACTATTTCTCCTCTCTTCAGAATTCTGAAAATAACTGAGTTTTTCAAGAATCTTTTGTTTGAGACAAGGTTTCACTTGTTCCATCATGCCATAATCTTTACCATATGCATATTGCTGTTCTAAATTTAAAAGATTTTCATAACTGAGATCTGTATCATTTGAATAATGCAATCCATTAGCCACTTTGAACTTTGGTTGCAATATTCTGTTGTCATTAGCAGTTTGCTTTTTACTTAATCACCATCTTCAAACATTTTCTTCAATTCTGTGGAATATCTGGCAGTTGTCCTATGTTGCAAAAGCCTAACGTTATGGTTCTACACCATTTTCTAAACTTGTCAAGCAATACAAAATTTGCAGAAATGTTTCATTGGGTACCGTTTTTAAGCTGCATTTTCTTATTTCTTTTTTTTTTCTGTTGCAAACATCAACAAAAATTGTCTTGACGGTCATTTGACTTAGAAGAAATGTCCTTTTGTTGGCTATAATTGATTCAAATTGGAGTGCTTATGTTTCTTATTGTTTGGAAACTTTATGTTGATGCAGTACTTTGTCATTGGTCTTATATATATGAATCCATATAGTAAATACTATCATGCACTATTGACTTACCAATATTATGGTTTTGGTGGCACCATTTCCATACTTTTCAATCAATCCCAGTTTTTCTACCAATCCTATGTTTTCCTCTTACGTCTTTTAGTATGAATAGTTGTATACTGTCAATCTAACACGAACGTGACAGTAGGGGGGTACACCACCGCTGTATAGCCCTAGGAAGCATCGACGCCTCCTGATGGCTTTGACACATTTTTCCCTGTGTCCTTATATACATTTACGAATATACATTTTGTAAATGTATATAAGGACACAGGGAAAATGTGTCAAAGCCATCAGGAGACTTCGATGCTTCCTAGGGCTATACAGCGGTGGTGTACCCCACTACTGTCACGTTCGTGTTAGATTGATAGTATACAACCATTCTATCACCCCACCACCGTACATGTCTCTACGAGCAATTTAGAAATTTAGTATTTCTTCTTTTAGTATGGTTTGGAACTTAATAATTTTAACATTTGGAAATGTAGCAGACTTCCTCATTTAACATAGTTCTATATAACAAAATTCTCGAGTTAACATTTTAAAGAAATATACATTGACACAAAATCCACCAAAGCACAAAATAATTCTGCATACTATGTAGTTTGTAGCAGACTATAACTTAAAAAAAGATCACATGTCTAAAAAAAATAATAAAATGAAAAAAAAAATAATAAATATCTGAGCAACACATATACCATTAGCTGAGATAAGAAAATGAAACCAAAAGAGAAATTATATTGCTTTATTTTGTTTTTTTTATTTTTAAATGTTCTGCATATCATTCTAAATCAGATTATATATGTAGTATTAAATTTTGATGACAAATATCCAACCACGAAAAAAAAACAAACAGAAATCAACAACCACAAGGGAAGAAATATATCATGATTAGTTTCCAAGGGAGGTAATGTATTTGATGACAGATTTTTTTCTCTGTTTGAAGAAACTAAAAGAAACTAAACATGCATTTAAATGAAAATTAAAATTATGTAAGTTTGAAGTTAAAGATATCTCATGCAAATTTTTTGCTACAGACTAAGATCCCTTGCTGTAATTGCCAACATGAAGCCATATCTTTGCTAACTGCTGAATCCCTGTTACTTTAAAAAGCAAGACATTACTCACACACACACACACACACACACACACACACACACACACACATGCACAATGTGAGTAAATATACAGAAATATAATTTTTCATACTTGTAATTACATTCACATAAAGCTACATGCATATATATATATATATATATATATGTGTGTGTGTGTGTGATACATACACACACATATATATAGTAAACACAAATGGCATTAGAAGATTACACAATGGTTTCAAATTTTGCCACAAGGGCAGCAATTTTGGGAGAGAGAATGTGTCAGTTACATCGACCTTAGTGTTCAACTGGTACTTATGATAACATACAATCCACTATCATCAGGTAAAATTTTAAGCAGATAAGATTTCTTACATTGACCCAGATAAATCGGATGTGTGACTGATTCAACAGACTTTGGAATTGTCCAGGTTAATGTCAGAAATCTCACCTGTTTAGAATCTAGCCTGCTTAAAATTTTACCTGATGACAATGTAATTTATAAGATGGTATAATCTTCTATGAATGTATTAATAAAATTCTACTGAAACAGCTGCTGTAAATTTAAAATACCATTTATGTTTACTCATTATACCCATGCCCTGCCAAGTCCAAACACCAGAGTCAGATCTATGGTTTAAATTGGATTTGGTACTTGCATATCTTCATTATCCTTCCAACACTTGATGTTTTCCATGTTGTTTATCACACTGTGTGCTGTATGTTATCCTATCTAGCTATTTCTGTAGCTACTTCTGGCATCCTGTGTTGATGTGCCTAGACTCTTAGGAATCCTTATATATATATATATATATATATATATATATATATATATATATAGACTGATAGAATAAGTACTAGACTTACAAAAAATAAGTCCTGCGGTTGATCTGCTTGACTAAGGCGATGCTCTAGCAGGGCCACAGTCAAATGACTGAAACAAGTAAAAGAGAATAAAAGAGTATTGCTTATTGTCAATGAGGAAATTCAAACTTAGTGCTACAGTGAATGTCGGACAAATTCTTACTTAACACTTAGTGTGGCTTAAAACACAAGTTGTAGGGAAGGAATTCAATTTTCGTATAGGTGTCCAATAAATTGATCACTTGTAAATGGCATTATGGTAAATTCATTGCTTGTAATTTCCTCACTAGATAATTACATCACAAAGCAAAATATCATTGTTAAATTCATTACCATGCTTTTTGTTTACACAGTCAATACAACTTTATAGAGTATTTAAAGTTTTTATTTGCAGAGAAAATAAATGTGTCACCTTCAATTAAGAATGAAAAAAGAAAATTATTTTTCTTAGTTCATTCACCTATAGCATAGCATATTGGAGAGACATTTAGATGGCTTTATTTTTACCTAATGTTTAAACTGTCTGATGAAATATGCAGATTTGATATTTTTATTGCAACAGCAGAAAAAATTGTTTAAAATGTACTTAAGTATCGGATGATGAAATATTATGTCACTTCATTTCCAAATAATTGAGAAAAAAAACTGCTTTTTTTTTTCCCCCTCTCTGTGCATAATGATGAACTAAGTTAAGTGTATTAATAACACTGGTTACGACAGTAATATAGTAATGCTGCCTGAAATATAGCAATGTAGTTTTAAGTCATTATATATTAATTTGGTCTAATGAGGAAATAATGACAGTAATAGTCTCACAGTAAATGAATATAATGTCTTTCATTAACACTGAAAAAATTTCAAAGACAAAATATTAATATGAAATTTATTCACAATATACACGAAAAATTAAAAGCAAGGAACAAATCTAAATTTCTTCATTTAAAAAATGCAGTAAAAGAATTACAGTAGCCATGGCTTAAGCACAGCATGGCTGTGTTGATAAGAAGCTTGCTTTGCAACTTTATGGTTTTGGGATCAATCCCACAGTGTGGAACCTGATGCCATTGAGAGGTAGGTCCCGAAACGGTGCGCATTCTCTCCTGATAACCCCATGCACTTGCTGGTACTTGCATGTGCAAGTTGTTTGCAAAACATCCTGGGCTGACCAATGCCTGGTGAATGATTTGGATCCATGAAACAGCATCTATTTGTCTGTCTGTCTGTATGTAACTTTCTGACTATCTGTCTGCCTATCTACCTGCATGTGTGTGTTTAGTTTAACGACTGCAACGTGTCAAAGTAAAGTAAATATTTTAATGCAAATTCAAGAAGAAATAAATATTCTAAACAGAAAAATAAATTTGAGCAATGCCTTGTAAATTATTTAGAATTTCATCATTTTGATATTCAATGACACTTGTGTTACATCCTAGCTGCATTATGTTATATTTCTTTTTGTGATGCGAGTTGTTGGCACTGACAATATACAGTTTGATTATTACTTCATTTCTTAATAGTTTTTTATACAAAAATTGGAGGATCATATAATGGAATTTTTATTTTAAATTTCTTTTTCAATGTTAATGAAATGTGACATATTCATTCTGTAGATAAAATTTAAATATTTATCAATGAATTTGCTCTGTTGATATACATGTGTGTGTGTGTGTGTTCTTACACATAAATCAACAAACACATTTGTGCATCTTCATCATCGTCATCGTTTAACGTCCGCTTTCCATGCTGGCATGGGTTGGACGGTTTGACTGAGAGCTGGCAAGCTAGAAGGCTGCACCAAGTTCCAATCTGATCTGGCAAAGTTTCTACAGCTAGATGTCCTTTCTAATGCCAGCCACTTCGAGAGTGTAGTGGGTGGTTTTTACGTGCCACCAGCATGAGTGCCAGTCAGGCAGTACTAGCATTGACCATGCTTGAGTGGTGCTTTTAAAATGCCACTGGCATGGGTACCAATCAGGTGTAACTGTCATCAGCCATGACAATGATTTCACTTACCTCAACAGGTCTTCGCAAGCGCAGTTCATTGCCCAATGATTGAAGGGTACTCTTAAATGGGCTGGTAATGCTGCACTGGCATAGGCTATAGTTCCAGTTTCACTTGGCTTGCTGGGTCTTCTCAAGCACAGCACTTCTCAAAAGGTCTCAATCACTTGTCACTGCCTCGGTGAGGCCCAATGTTTGAAGGTCATACTTCACCACCTCATCTCAGGTCTTCCTGGCTACCTCTTCCACAGGTTCCCTCTACTGCTAGGATGTGACACTTTTTCACACAGCTGTCCTCATCCCTTTGCAACACATGACCATACTAGTGCAATCATCTCTCTTGTACACCACATCTGATGCTTCTTAAGTCCAACTTTTCTCTCAGGGCTCTTACACTCTGTTGTGTATTCACACTGACATATGTGCACATACACACAGAGTCATAACTAACTTCACAAATATACTTTTCTAACTAAGAACATTATCATCAGTTAACAGGCACATTTTCATGGTCGCATAGATGAAACAGAATTTGCCTTGGCAAACTTTCTACAGCCAGACGCCCTTCCAGTTAGACCTTCACCTGTTTCCAAACAAGGTAATATTTCTCTTGTGGCAGACGCCCCCAGGTGAGAAGTGGGCTGGTCCACTACTAATAAATAGTGGACTGACACAGTATTGTCAGTCAGTGAGATACGCTGTTTGGGCTAGTCCCTCAGAGACAACAAAATATGACGTTGTAATGTGGGACATAACAATTTCCTCATGACAAGACATGTTTTTCACAGAAGATTGAAAATTAACAACACTGCATGTACGATGCTCATTTATAAGCATGATATCAAGACAAAGCTACATATAATCACACACACACACATATATATACACATGCATTTATTTGTCCATAACTAAATTATGACATACAAATATGATTCTTCTAATCTATACAAACAAATAGATATTAAAACAATTTACAGTAATATTAAACGTAGTACACCAATCAGTGTAGGCAGGTAAGTTTATTTGTTTAAATCCTACTGTCCTTCTCCTGTCTATCATTTCATCCTTGCTGTTCTGCTGATTAGCACTGTAAGTCATCTATTCCCACCCCATCACTCTCTGGCACCAGTCGATCACTACCACACAGTCTTCTAAAATGGGAGTTGTCATGTAGCTTCTTTGGTGGAAGCACATGACATAGTGGTTAGAACAGGGGACTTGCAGTCCAGGGATCGTGGGTTCGAATCTCAGATTGGGCGATGTTTGTGTTCATGGGTGAAACATTTAAGCTCCATGCAGCTCTGGCAGAAAGTAACGGCAAACTTCTGCTGATTCTTTTTCGCCACAACTTTCCTTCATTCTTTCCTCCTGCATCAATCAGCTCACTTATGATGGACCAGCGTCCCATCCAGGTGGAGAACCTATATGCCAATGAAATGGAAAACTGGTCCTTGTGAGCCAGGTATGGTGTGAGAAGGAACAGAAAACAACAACATGTAGCTCCTTTGCAGTAAGAAACCTGTTCTCTTCTGGCCCCTTCTCTCATACCCCTACCCATCTTTTGTTTCTCATCTCCAAGCTTAAAGTTGTTTATAATCCAAAGGTCTTTGTAGTCTTTCAAATGGCACAGCAGCCATTCTTGTGCTGGTTCCATGGAAGAAGCTGCTAGCACATGCTGCATTAGGAATGGCTTCAAACCATTGAAACCATGTCGAAGCAGACGGAGGAACACGATGCAGTCCTTGGGCCCCATTGGATTCTATCAAATCGCTCAACTCACACTGACACAGAACATGAATATTAATTGATGATGATGATGATGATGATGATGATACAGTACATATCACTGATGTACATGATGATGATGATGCTGTACATATCGCTGATGAGCATGACGATGATGATGATAATGATGCAGTACATATCGGTGATGCACATAATGATGATGATGATGATGTTTGTATCGGTGAGGCACATGATGATGATGAAACTTGTATGATTATATATATATATATATATCTTTGTGGTACCAGTGCCGGTGGCACACAAGAAAATCATCTGAACGTGGCCGTAGCCAGTACCGCATAGACTGGCCTCCGTGCTTTGGGGACGTAACAAACACCATCCGATCATGGCCGTCCGCCAGCCTCGTCTGGCACCTGTGTCGGTGGCACATAAAAACACCATCCGAGCGTGGCCGTCTGCCAGCCTCGTCTGGCACCTGTGTCGGTGGCACATAAAAACACCATCCGAGCGTGGCCGTCTGCCAGCCTCGTCTGGCACCTGTGTCGGTGGCACATAAAAAACACCATCCGAGCGTGGCCGTCTGCCAGCCTCGTCTGGCACCTGTGTCGGTGGCACATAAAAACACCATCCGAGCATGGCCGTCCGCCAGCCCATCTGGCACCTGTGTCGGTGGCACATAAAAACACCATCCGAGCGTGGCCGTCTGCCAGCCTCGTCTGGCACCTGTGTCGGTGGCACATAAAAACACCATCCGAGCGTGGCCGTTCGCCAGCCTCGTCTGCACCTGTGTCGGTGGCACATAAAAACACCATCCGAGCGTGGCCGTCTGCCAGCCTCGTCTGGCACCTGTGTCGGTGGCACATAAAAACACCATCCGAGCGTGGCCGTCTGCCAGCCTCGTCTGCACCTGTGTCGGTGGCACATAAAAACACCATCCGAGCGTGGCCGTCTGCCAGCCTCGTGTGGCACCTGTGTCGGTGGCACACAAAAACACCATCCGAGCGTGGCCGTTCGCCAGCCTCGTCTGGCACCTGTGTCGGTGGCACATAAAATCACCCACTACACTCTCGGAGTGGTTGGCGTTAGGAAGGGCATCCAGCTGTAGAAACACTGCCAGATCTGACTGGCCTGGTGCAGCCTTCGGGCTCCCCAGACCCCAGTTGAACCGTCCAACCCATGCTAGCATGGAAAACGGACACTAAATGATGATGATGATATATAATCAAAAACAAAAACATAACAAAAAAGAATTAATATTAAAAAAAAACTAATTAGTTCTTTATATAAAGATAGGAAAAATCTATTTAAAACCTACTGTTGAGAAATTTCAAATTTTACAAGTTAAAAAAGAATTAATAAAATTTTATAGAGAAAGACAGAGAGAGAGAGAGAGTGATTGAGAATGAGGTAAGAGAAACAATGAGTAAAGCCTGGAAATTGGAAACTTACACACACACATGCACACACACACACACGCACACACATGCACACACACACATGCACACACACACGCACACACATGCACACACACCTGTACATGCATGTACACACACGCATAAAGGTATATTTCTTGGATTCATATATAGAATTAATCTTTGGTAAACAATATTGCTTCTCTAAAAATGTTTAAAAAAATTCTAAGGACTTAGCTTTGTTCACATTGCTGCCTTTAATTTTCTTTTTTTTTTTAATTTTGTTTTTTTTTTTAAATTTTGTTATTTTAGCTTTATTTTAGTTACATTTTTATTCTATAAAATTCTGAACTTTATTTTAGCTTGCATTGCCAAGTTCATGCATATGCTGACATGCAAGCACCCTAGTGAATGTAGGTATTCTCATTGTTTTGCACATTCCTTCTATTCTTAAGAACTTATTTCTTTAATCAGATCTGATGATGATTCAACATTCTCATCTTTGCCATAGAGCAGTGCTTTCTCTACCCCACCCCTACTCACTCTCTCTCTTTCTCTTTCTCTCACTCTCTCTCTCTCTTTCTCTCTCTCTGTCTCATACACACACAAATTCTCACTCTCTTTTTTGGTCTTTCATCACACAAAGGCATAAACAGAAAGACACACATGTATACATAACACACACATGCACATGGAAACACTGCACATACACAGACAACATACGCACACACACACACACACACACACACACACACACACACACACACAGATACGTTGAGACAAACAGACAAGATATCTAATCTCTGAACCTATGCAAGCCTTCTGTTATCTATGAATTTTATTGTTCTTTGTATTTAAACTATATTTGCCAATTATGTGAACAGAATGAATTTGTATATGTGTGCGTGTGTGTGCGCCTGTGTATGTGTATATGTGTGTGTGTGTGTGTGTGTGTGTGTGTGAGAGAGAGAGAATGTGTCTTATATCCACAGAACTTTAACTAATGTGAAGCTAAGATAAACTGTAATTAAATACAAAGTGTTCCAACCAAATCTGTTGAGTACTGCTTTCTTACTGCCTGATAAGAAGCTTATTCCCTGACCACATGGTTCAGGGTTCAGTCCCACTATGCAGCACTTTGGGCAAATGTCTTCTTTTATAGCCTTGGGGCTGACTAAAGCCTTGTGAATGTATTTGGTAGATAGAAAAGAATATTTGTCCCTGGAACCTACTACAGTGATTGGGAGAGTGATAGATGACAGAAGTGTTGTACAAGCTTTTGTCACTCGAATTGAAATAGATGCAGATGTCTCTGTCAATTCATTTCTTGATCTATTTTGTATTTTGTGAAGTCCTATAGTGATAGATATGTGGTGTAAAATGTTATATCAGTGCACATGCAGGAATGAAAGCAATTGGAAAGTGAAATGGTTATTATCTGACAAACAATCATCTCAAGCTGAAAACTAAAGGAATTAGTATTACCATGATAAAAAATTTGTATTTAATGTGCTGTAGATCACCTTCTGTGCACTTAGAAGACAAAGAAATGTGATAAAATTATTACAAAATACAAATAAAATAAAACATAAACATTGAAAATTAGTAAATAGAAATCAAGAAACAGTACCCCAAAACAATAAGAGATAAAGTGTAAATGATAAAAATAATGTATCATCATTGAAGTAATAAAACAATTAGTAAACATAATTAAGATTCATAGATATATTTATATTGAGCACAGAAAAAATACAGAATAAAAATAAAAATGAAATAAAATTGTATATGAAAATTATGTAATGTTTTATCTCGACAGCTGTTTCAGGAAGCTGAGTTATGTTATAGCCATAATTTACCGGTAATATATGCATAAAGTTATAGGTATGCAACCGATAACCAGTCAAATGTAATTATTAATGCTAAGCCTGGCTACCCTTTTCAAGAGATGGTTGATAATTTACCAATCTTCTCTTGAAAAGGGAAGCCACTCCTACTATGATAACATCATCTGACAGATTACTGGCTACATACTTTATGTATATGTCACCTGTAGATTATGATATAACTTGTGGTTTCCTGAAACAGCTGTTGAGATAAGACATCACAGACTTGTGTGGTAATTTTGCTTCCCAACCACATGGTTCTGGGTTCAGTCTCACTGTGTGGCACCCTGGGCAAGTGTCTTCTACTACAACCTCGAGCTGTATGTATATATTTGTATGTGTGTGTCTGTGTTTGTGCCCCCAACTTCTCTTGACAACCGATGTTAGTGTGTTTATGTCCCCGTAACTTAGCAGTTTGGCAAAAGAAACCAATAGAATAAGTACTACGGTTACAAATAGTATTTCCTGAGGTCAGTTTTTTCAACTAAGGGAGTACCCCAGTATGACTACAGTCAAACGACTGAAATAAGTAAAAGAATATATATGTGTGTGCGTGGGTGTATGTATATACCTTTTATGTTTATTCTGTATTTTTGTGCTTCGCATTAATATGTATTAAGTCTAATTTGTGTTTATCTTTGTTACTGCCTCCAGAACAGCTTGATTTGAACTTCTCTTTTAGTCACTCTGGATGCCATGAGCCTTGTCCTACATGAAGTCAGAATTTAAGTCCAAATTCATTTAAACATTGCTCTATAATTTCTATATTGAGCATCTTTAGCCCTTGCCAACTGACTGTGTATCCTCATTGATGTATTTAAAATAAAATATGTTTTTCTTTAGTTATTTAAATTCATATGTGTATGTATGTGTTTGTGTATATGTATGTGTGTGTGTGTATGTACATAAGTATATGTGGGGAGACAAGAATAAGAATTGGCCTATGTGAAAAGTAGGTGTGTGTGTGTATGTGTGAGCTGGTAGAATCGTTAGCACGCCGGGCGAAATTCTTAGCAGTATTTCGCCTGCGGTTATGTTCTGAGTTCAAATTCCGCCGAGGTCGACTTTGCCTTTCATCCTTTTGGGGTCGATTAAATAAGTACCAGTTACGCACTGGGGTCAATATAATTGACTTAATCCGTTTGTCCCCTCTGTGTTTAGCCCCTTGTGGGTAGTAAAGAATTAGTATGTGTGAGCTTTGGTGTGTTGATTTTAGTTCAAATTTTCATCTGATGATTTTGTATGTGACAGTGTGTAATGTGTGTGCACGTGCATTCATATATGTGTGTTTGTGCTAGAATGCAAGTATGGTTACATTTCTGTGTATTGTTTGTGCTAATGCAAATTTTGCATATGTGCTTGTGTATACATGTGTATGCATAACCTTTTTTTTGTGCAAGTCTTGTACGTATGTTTTTGTGCCAACTCATGTTTCTTGTGTATATGTGCTGTGCATATGTGTGTGCATACACAAATACATACATACATGCAAACATACATGTGTGTGTGTGTGTGTGTGTGTGTGTTATCTATTGCTCAAACTGTCAACTGACTTCATACAAATCTTTTGGAAGGAGGATTTGGGGGAGAAATGAGACTGATGAAGATGACTAACAACAATGCTGCTGTTGCTAATAATAATAACAATAGTAATAATAATAATAATAATAATAATAATAATAATAATAATAATAATGATAATAATAATAATAATATAATAATAATAATAATAATAACAACAACAACAACGATAATAATAATAATGGTAATAATGATAATAATAACAATGGGTATGGTTGTGATGGCAATGTTTATATAAATCTATATCAAAAACGTAAAAGAGAAGTCAAAACCAAGATTAGATATTATTATCAAAAGAAGCTTGTTTGTTAACTGTCAATAACCTTATATTTATTACCTCTTTTTCTTCCCTATTCCCTTCATTAAGACATTTTTTTCATAAACATGAAATTTTCATTCTAATAGGTTTATACATATAACACACACACACACACACACACACACATATATATATACATATATATACACTCACTTTCTGCCTATACATACATACATACATACATATGTATATACGTGTGT
>NC_043013.1:34353856-34361356 GCF_006345805.1 Octopus sinensis | reverse complement strand
ACTCTTACAGAAACTACTCTGTTAATTCCTCATTTTCCTCCTCCTGCCACCAAGCATAGTATGTGCAATCATCCTGCAACACTTACATTGTCTCTTTCTCTATCTCTCTCTTTTACTCTCTCTCTCTCTGAATGCATTGTAAAGGTTGATTAATACAAGAGCATCATGGAGAACATATAAAATTCTTTTTCTGTTTTCTGATGTTATGACCATCCTTGACCAATCAAAATGTATCTAAGTATTGAAAATTTGAACCATAAGGTCTCCACCATAAAAGAGTGAATTTTCAAAACACCAGTCACTTCAGTTGGTTATTTCAAGACCCCCATAAACATCCTCATTGCCTTAATTTTGCCTGGTATCTTTCATTTCCATATCATTCACTCTTCAGCTTCTTTAAGTATGAGCCTCATCTTCTTTGAATCTTCCAACCACTGTCCTCCACATTCATTCTCCTCTGACCTTAAGACATACATTGGACTTATTGTACTTGCTACTGTTTACCATTACCTTCATCTTTCCATCTTGTACTAATAATCATCTCTCTGTTCACACTATCTGTCATTATAGTCTTGCACAATAAGTCGGTGAGCTGGCAGAAATGTTAGCACACTGGACAACAATGCTTAGCAGCATTTCATCTGTCTTTACATTCTGAGTTCAAATTCCACCGAGGTCGACTTTGCATTTGAACCTTTTGTGTACTGGAGTTGATCTAATTGACTGGCCCTCTCCAAAAATTTCAGGCCTTGGGTCTAGAATAGAAAAGAATTATTAGTATGCCAGAAAAAATGCTTAGCAACATTTTATCCGGTTTTATGTTCTGAGTTCAAATTCCATCAGGATCAACTTTACCTTTCATCCAATCAGGGTTGATAGATTAAGCACCAGTGAAACCCTGGGGTTGATTTAGTCGATTAGTCCCTTCTCAAAAAATTTCAGGCTTTGTGCTTTTTGGATTATATACTTCCACACTTCTTGGCTCACACATCTTGGCTCACCTTCCGATCTTATTTTGTCTCTTTGATCATGTCATCTCTATTATTGTTGTATCCTCTTACTCAGTCTATTTTGATTGCACATATTTTCTTTCAGAAAACTGAGTGTCCCTTTCACCCATCCCCCTTTTGACCGATCATAATCTTTCATGTTCTTGACTATATTATCCTTTGAGCTACTCATTCAGTAAAAAATTCTTTAAATGCACAGAGAGATGTAGGTTTAACCCTTTAGCATTTGGGTCTCTCAGTCAAATGTGCTGAGACCGCCTTCAGTCATGACTGACCATGGGATGGTACTAAAGAAGTTACTCACCCAGGCACAAGTCCAGGCAAGTTTGTTTATGGAAGACCAGCAGCCACCCTTGCATACAGGCCTCCCCTCTCCATGCCACCAGTGTTATCCAAAGGAAAGGCAACTGCAGATACAGCTTGGCACCTGTGAACTGGAGCAACATGAAATAAAGTGTCTTGCTCAAGAACACAACACGCAGCCCGGTCTGGGATTCAAACTCACCACCTCACAATCATAAGCTCGACACGCTAACAACTGAGCCATGTGCTTTCACTCAGTCAAATGTAATGTTTACTTATTCACATTATTTTGAATTAATCATGCATTATCTTGTACCTTTCAGAGTTCAATGATGTAATTCTATATTTTTAGAATAACATTGAAGGGTACATGTAATAGGTTGGATCTGGTCAATTTTATCATAAAACAGGTAAAATACTTAGAATGGAAATGGCCAAATTAAATGCTAAAGGGTTAAGGAGTCCCTTCAGTCACATTATGGACATAGCTGTGTCTGTATCATGAAAAATGATATTCAGGACACTCTATAGAATGTAAATTTGAGAGGACCCTTTCTCTAAGATATGACATCTCCCTTGTGATGAGGTCACAAAAAGACACAATTATTTGCAAAGTGGTTTGCATTCGGAAAGGCATCCTAACATAAAAACCAAGCTAAGACACTTGATCAAGGTGCAATCCTCTGAACTGTTTTGATGAGCAGTGAACCTGAAAATTTGCTGACTCACACAGTGGTGATTATATATTTTATCATATATATAATATCTATATAATCACCACAGTTATATAAGTTCAATATAATAATAATAATAATAATAATAATAATAATAATAATAATAATAATTAATAATAATAATAATAATAAACTGGAAATTGAAATACAAAAGATGTGGCATCTTGAAGTGAGAAATGTTCCTGTTATTGTTGGTGCCCTAGGTATGATAAGAAAGGGATGTCAGAAACATCTAGATAAGATCCCAGGAGAACCATGTCTCAGAGAAATCCAAAAGATTCTGCTGACAAATACTGCTAACATCCTTAGAAAAACCCTATCCATTTAAATGCCTGTGTTGTATTACATGAAGATATTTTACATCTTCCTTTCCCAAGCTTTCAGCCATACTGTAATATCTCTTATCATTCACTTGCCCCAGGATGCTGGATGTGTCTCAGCAAGTGACAGTAACAAAAATACAGATTAAAAGTAAAATAGCAATAATAATAATAATAATAACGATGATAATAATATATTTGTTTTATATATAAATATAACAATATGTTATATATATAAATATATATACACATAGGCACAGGAGTGGCAGTGTGGTAAGTAGCTTGCTTACAAACCACATGGTTCCAGGTTCAGTCCCACTGCATGGAACCTTCGGCAAGTGTCTTCTACTATAGCCTCAGGCCAACCAAAGCCTTGAGAGTGGATTTGGCAGACGGAAACTGAAAGAAGCCCGTCATATATATGTGTGTGTGTGTGTTTGTGTTTGGGTGTTTGTGTGTGTGTTTGTGTTTCTGTGTTTGTCCCCCCCACCATCACTTGACAACTAATGCTGGTATGTTTACATGCCCGTAACTTAGTGTTTCAGCAAAAGAGTCCAATAGAATAAGTGCTACACTTATGTCAATGGTGTCAATTTGTTCAACTAAAAGTTGGTGCTCCAGCATGACCGCAGACAAATGACTGAAACAAATAAAAGAATGTATATGTGTGTACATATATAGACCTTTTACAAGAATAATGTTAACAGGGATTTTGAAATTTCAACCTGCCTAGTATTCATTGTACAATGAAGTTACTGTCAAAACTATTCATATGAAATAACAAGAATTATAAATGTTTTTTCCAATAGTTATTAAGTATTCTTTCAGTTTAATCTAAAATTGTTTTTATCATAAGTCAGCATAAAAACACACACACACATACATACACACACACACACACACACAAATATATATATATATATATTTATGTAGGTATGTATACACTAATGTTTATTAACCTATAGTAAAATAGAAAAGTATAGAAGAACTAAATACTCATGTAGATTGAATATATGAATTAATATAGTATAAATATTTTAGTTAATAGCTTCTTGCTCAATATTTTTACCAATAAATGTTTATTGAATGGTACACTAGTTCTCTTTATATTGACATTTTTAATACGGTAGGATTGTTCCATTGTTATAAATGATGACATAAATAAAACTAAATGTATTATCTGAAGAGCCTTTATTGGAGAAACTGTACGGTAATGGACAATTAAGTAACCTGTTTATACAGAATTAATAAACAGAGTTATACATGTATGTGTGTGCATACACATAGGTGTGTGTATCTCTGTTTATATATGCTTGTTTGCATTTATATATATATATATATAATATATATATATATATATGTATATATTTAGTTAATTAATATGGATAAATAAATATATACATATAGCTAATTAATATGTATAAATAAATAAATATATGTGTACATGTGTGTGTGAGTGCATACATCAACATATACACGCACACAACCATGTGTACAAATCTATGCAAATGTATATGTATAAAGGTATAAGTGTGTGTCTATATGTAAATATATACATATATATGTATATATGTATTCATATATGCATACACCATATACATACATGCTCATGTGCACACACACACATTCTCAAGAAAAATAAAAGAAACAAACACAAACAATATATGTCCATGCTAACAATAAATAATTGAAATATACAAATGTATATTATGATACAAAATGAGAAAAAAAAAGTATATATTGTTGTATCTTGCTAGAAAACAATATTCCCAATAACAAAAACAACATTTACTAGAGAAACAATATATTTGAAAACATCTCAAAATAGAAGATATAAATATACTGCATTTATCATAGATGTATGTGCTGATGTTCTTTCATACACATGCATCTAATTAATTATGAACATAATGCATCTATATATATATATATATATATATATATATATATATAAGTGTGTGTGTGTGTATATATATGTATATATACATATATATATATATGTGTGTGTGTATGTGTGTGTATATATATACATATATATATATATATGTATGTATATATACATATATTTATGTATATATGCATATATTTATATATGTATGTATATATGTGTATATATATACATAAATATATATACATATATATATGTGTGCGTGTATATATATATATACATAAATATATGTATATATATATATATAGATATATTTATATATATATATAAATGTATATATAAATCTATATATACAAATATGCATGCATATATATACATGCATATATACATATGTATATGCATATACATATAAACACACACACATATATATATATATCAGTGTGTATATATATATATGTATATGTTTGTGCATTTATATATATATATATATGTGTTTTCGTTAATGCATCTTTATGAATACAGGCAAGCTTCCACATCTCCATTCCTCTCCCATCTATGTATGTTTCTGTATGCATTTATATATGTGTTTGTGTTTTTGTGCATGTGTATATGTATATACATAAGTATTGTGTGTGTGTGTGTGGGGAGGTAATATATATATATGTATGTAAGTATGTATGTGTGTATGTATGTATACACTTATATATAATACATACATAGGGAGAGAAAGATGAAGTAAAATGAAAGCATGTAAGTATGTATGTGCAGGTATATACGTTTGTGTGTGTATGTGAGTATATATATATATATATATTATATATATATATATATATATATATATATATATATATAATATATATATATATATATATATATATGTACACACACTCATTTATTCATCTGCATACAAACACACAGAAAACAAAAGAACCTAAATGAATGAATAGTAAAAGCATAAACAAAAGAAACTGTGAAAGAAAAAACTGGGAAAAAAAAGTGTCCAAAAAACAAACAGCTACGTGTGTATGCGTGAGTACTTTGTATATATTTATATTACTTTGCACTCATTAAAATAATATCCATCTCTTCTTCATACATCATAACAAATATTAAGTGAAAGAAGTGAAGCTAGAAGGATCTGAATCGGAACCCTCCACCACCCCTATCACCACCACCACCACCATCACCACTACTATCTCCACCAATACATATACATAGATAAATCTTTTTTCATCAATCACCATTTTTACTTTATCTATTTTTTTTTGTGTTTTTTATTGTTTTGTTTTCTGATAAAAATCTTTTATGAAAATAGAAAATCAAAAACAAACACCGCCACCATCACCATCACCACCATACCATCACCAATACCACCACCACTGCCACCGCCTGTTGCTACAATGTAGAAAATGAAAGTAGATTATTATATGAAGCTTCTTTTTTTTTTTTTTACCATGTAAGTAATTTCATTTAGCTAAGTGTAAATTCTCAGACTGATGTCTCATTGTACTCACGACTATTTTCAGTTCTTTTCTTGGACAAGACTCTTTACTCATCTTGACAAATCAAAATTATGCTGCTGTAATTGTCATTTTTTCATTTTTTTTCCTTTTGCCATTTTTTTTTTACTACATTCTAACTTGTTACTAGAATTGGACTACTACGACTTCTTCTTTTTCTTCTTCCTCTCCTTCTTCTTCTTCTTCTTCTTCTTCTTCTCTTCTTCTTCTTCCTTCTTCTTCTCCTTCTCTTCTTCTCTTTTTCTTCCTCTCTTTTTCTTCTTTCTTCTTCTTCTTTTCTTCTTTTCTGTTTTCTTCTTTTCTCTTCTTTTCTTCTTCTTTTCTTCTTTCTTTTTCTTCTTCTTCTCTTCTTCTTCTTCTTCTTCTTCTTCTTCTTCTTCTCTTCTTCTTCTTCTTCTTCTTCTCCCCCTCTTCCTACATTAGATCAACAGGCAAAATTCCCCTGTGGTGCTTGTTCCAGTTCTTTGCATCCTAAATTAAAATCTCACTGAGTTAAATTTTAGCTGTTGCCATACTGGGATCCTATAAAAAAAAAAAGATAAGACACAAATCAATTACAGATGTCAATTGAATTAAACAACCCCCGCTTCCCATAAATTTGTAAATTTGTAGCTATTTCAAAAAAAACCAACATTATTATATCAGTTAGCTGGCAGAACCATTAATGTGCCAGGCAAAATACTTAGTGGTGTTTTGTCAATTTTCACATTCTGAGTTCAAATTCCTCCAGCATCAACTTACCCTTTCATCCTTCTGGTAAAATAAGAACCATTTGAGCATTGAATCAATGTAATCAATTAGCTCCATCCCACAAAATTTCGGGCATTATGCCATTGGTAGAAAGGATGTTTGTTTGCTTGACTGGTGGACAAGATATCACAAGAACTGCAGGATGGATTCGGATGAAATTTTCAGGGATATTTAGCTTTGTGATTGGGACGAACTGATTAGATTTTGGGATCGATCTGGTATCGGAGAAAAATTATGGCTAATTTTTCCTGTTTTTTTTTTTTTGCTTAAATTTTGAGAATGGTCGGGTTCATTTTTAGCATTCTCATTTGTGAGAGCAGTCTAGTTTATTTCAGATATTCTCATTTTAAAAACCATCTCTGGCTAATCGTTGAGAGGACGTTGGTGTTGCCTTGGTGGAGGTTTGCACTCTCTGAATGCTCTTATTATTATTATTATTATTATTATTATTATTATTATTATTATTATTATTATTATTATTAACATTATTATTATTATTGTTATTATTATTATTATTATTATTATTATTATTATTATTAAGGCAGTGCTTTGAAGCAAAATGCTTATTGATATTTCTTCTGCGTCTTTACTGTCTTAGCTCAAATTCTGCCAAGATTGACTTTGCCTTTCATTCTTTCGGATCAATGTATTAAGTACTAGTTGAGCACTGGTGACTAACCTCTTCCCACTGGATGCCCTTTCTAATGCCAACCACTTTACTGACTGTTGTCATTGATTGTTCCTTCTCGAGCCATGCCTGGCTCGTAAGGGCCAGTTTCCCAGTTTCCTTGGGGTATAGGTTCTCCTCCTGGATGGGATACTGATCCATCGCAGGTGAGCTTCTAGGTGTAGGAGGAAAGAGTGAGAGAAAATTGTGGTGAAAGAGTCAGCGGAAGTTCGCCATTACCTTCTGCTGGTACCACATGGAGCTTAGGTGTTTCATTCATAAATACACACATCACCTGGTCTGAGATT
>NC_043013.1:34341356-34348856 GCF_006345805.1 Octopus sinensis | reverse complement strand
GAAAGAAGCCCTTCGTATATATGTATATATATATATATATATATATATATATATATATATATATATATATATATATATATATATAATATATATATATATATATATACATATATGTATGAGTGAGTATATGTTTGTGTGCCTGTGTTTGTCCCCCCACCCACATCACTTGACAACCGATGCTGGTGTGCTTATGTCCCTGTAACTTAGCGGTTTGGCAAAAGAGACTGATAGAATTAGTACTAGGCTCACAAAGAATAAGTCCTGGGGTCGATTTACTTGACTAAAGGCGGTGCTCCAGCATGGCCACAGTCAAATGGCTGAAACAAGTAAAAGAGTGAAAGAGAGAAAGAGTATATCCCTTTATTGACCAAACTACCAGATGTTGATATACACTGCTAGTCACACAGCACTTTCATCATCATCATCAGCAGCAGCATTGTCATGACCGTTATTGCCATCATCACCACAACCACCACCGCCAACACTACCACCAACCACCATCATCATTGTCCTCCTCCTCCTCATCATCATCATCATTTAAAATGGGTGAAAAATCTTTATTGTCCACAAGGGGCTAAACAAAAAGTGTACAAACAAGGACAGACAAAAGGATTAATTTGTTTACATCAACCCCATTGCATAACTGGTACTTTTTTAATTGACCCCAAAAGGATGAGAAGCAAAGTCGACCTCAGCATGTAACGGCAATGATTCTGCCAGCGCACTGCCATTTTGAATAAGCAGGCAGAACAATATTACTCCAAGTGTGGGATGCCAATTCATCACAGAGTTAACCATTTACAACTGAATGAATACAAGCAACTTGAAATGAGATGTTTTGATCAAGAGTACAATGCACTGGATATCATAACCATGAGGTTTTGATCATGAGTGCAACACCCAAACCACTAAGCATGTTCCTTATTTAACCCTTTTGTTACTGTATTTATTTTGAGATGGTCAAAATTTCCTTCAATTATTTTAAATATAACAAAGAATTTAGTAAAATAACTTAGTTATCATTAAGCTAGTGTTAGGAACATAAATTGTGACTAAGGTTTGGTGGTAAATTTTAATGAAAAACTAATGAAAACAAGACATTTATACTACAGAGCCAGAGCCGGTTTTGGCCAGGTTGGTAACGAAAGGGTTAAGACCAGCCGACCAGAACTGTTTTCAGAGTCTTACCCTCCCTCAGTACTGGATACTTACCTGCTAGAGATGGCAGTCATTCATCTCTACTCGCAATATATAAACAAATAAGCAACAATCAGCCGCTAATCTTGCAAGAAGCAAAGTAGCAAGTATCCGTAATCTATAATAATAAATGGCAAATTTGTGTGTTTGTGAATTTGTTACTTTAACTCCTCCAAGAATCTTGATGAAACCTGGCACATGTGTGGGGCTTATGTCCATGCAGTCACTTACACACTTGGAATTATAAAAAAAAAATTCAATTTTTAATTAGCATTGATTTTTCAAAAGTCCTAAAATTTCGGTATTTTTTGCACTAGCATCAATTTGATGAAAAATGCCGAAATTTGATGAAAAATATTTCATGGGTATAAACAGACAGCTTATTAATGGTAATCTATTTAGTATTTGCTAATTCTTCATTTCAATGTGAATTGTTTTGATTTGCTAAAACTTATTTCAATTCATTGCTTTAATTCCACAGCATTTCAGGTGGTGATTAGTTAAGGGCATTTTATTTTTCAAGCAAAATTTAGGCATTTTATGCACTAGCCATCATGACATCAATTTGACAAAATTTGCCCCAAAGTGTAAAATTTTGCCATTTTACGCACATGCACAAAAATTATGGCAACACGGGCTTGCTATCAGACTCTGCTGATTTTTTTTATCAAATTGGTCCAACTGATTAATATAAGTTTTAAATTTTGTAAAAATGTCAAAATTTGATGAAAAATGCTTCATGGCTATAAACAGATATCTTATTAATGGTAATTTATTACAGGGTACCTCAGCTAGTTGAAGCTTGTTCCTTCTCGAGCCATGCCTGGCTCATAAGGGCTGGTTTCCTGGTTTCCAGGTTCCCCAACTGGATGGGATGCTGGCCCATCACAGGTGAGCTGCAAGATGCAGGAGGAAAGAGGGAGAGAAAGTTGAGATGAAAGAGTCGGCAGGAGTTTGCCATTACTTTCTGATGGAACCGCATGGAGCTTAGGTGTTTCGCTCATAAACACACAAATCACCCAGTCTGAGATTCGAACCCACGATCGCGAGTCCACTGCTCTAACCACTAGGCTATGTGCTTCCAGCTAGTTGAAGTACTATGTGCCAAATAAACAGCTATATTTTGCTTTGATTTATAGTATAATTAGTTCAAAATAGTAATGTTTGTTGCCATTACAGTGTGGCTCTTCCATATTGTTACTACATTTTAACACCAGGAGAACATCTTTTCCAGCTAGTTAATGACACACAACCTGTGTCGGATATATTGTAAGTAAGGGAGCAAACCCCCGCCTCCAGTGGGACAGGACCAGTTGACCAGAACTGTTTTCAGAGTCTTACCCTTCCTCAAGTACTAGATACTTACCTGCTAGAGATGGCAGATATTCTTCCCTACTCGCAATATATAAACAAATAAGCGACAATCAGCTGCTGATCTTGCAACAAGTAAAGTAGAAAGTTCTAAAGTCTCTATAAGTGATGCAAATAGTCTTCTTCTTCTTAATTCTTTTTGCCCCTTGTGGAGCATAGCACCGGTTTCCCAGTTTCCTTGGCATATAGGTTCCCCACCTGGATGGGATGCCGGTCCGTCAAAGGCGAGCTGCAAATTACAGGAGGAAAGAGTGAGAGAAAGTTGTGGTGAAAGAATCAGCAGAAGTTTGCCATTACCTTCTGCCGGAGCTGTGTGGAGCTTAGGTGTTTCACTCATAAACACATACATCGCCCGGTCTGAGATTCGAACATGCAATCCCTTAACTGTGAATCCACTACTCTAACCACTAGGCCATGTGCCTCCACAATGCAAATAGTAACGATACTGAAAAGTAATGTTTGTTGTCACTTCAGCATGGCTGTTCCATACAGAACTATGTTACTACATTTTCACCCTGGGAAAACATCTTTTCCAGCTGATTAATGACACACAACCTGTGTTTAAAATGTAGTGTCTAAAATGTTGCTTCAAAATATTTAATATTACATATGGATCAATTAAAATTAAGCTAATCACATATCAAAATAAAATTTTATAATTAGAATAGAAACTGGTACTTTAAAATAGCCACAGATACATAGATACATATTTGTGTATTTCAATTGGTTCTGTATTAAACTCTTGTAGACTATACAATGGATATCTACAGCTGAAGGTTAATATGAATTATGATTCTTGAGTCATATATAATTAAAAAAATGCAGGAAATGGTATTAGCATTGCTACACCTCAATATACATATGTCTTAGTAATTCAGTAGTGCATTTCCTATCTATTTTATCAAAAAAAATTTTTACCAAAATACCAAGGAAATGTGCTGCCTGCTTATTGAAATGTATGTTAAAGCAAATGTTTATATTGGGAACATAGAAAACGTTATTGATAATTTTATGTATATCAAAGCATAAGAATATCGATAACATTTTCTGATTCTGATATACATTCGTTCACATGCAGGGGCACACACACACACACACACCTTGTAAGTCAGTGATGCATGTGTGCCTACCAAGGTAAACACATGTCCACAGTCTGCTTGCTGTCTTTAGATAATAACTCTCATTTTTACTGGCATGTCAATTCCAGAAAAAAATTCTTGATTCTTGTGATTATATCATCTCAATTGGAATTAATCTTACGTGTTACCGAATGATTATTCTACCTTCCATGGAAGCTGATTAATTTCTGAGATTTAATAATGCTTGCAGACAGTTTTTCGAAATCAGTGACAGAAGTCACTAGAAAAACTCTTATATATTTGCATACAGGCTTTCCCTTTCATCATGATCCGGTGATTACCGCCCGTTGATAAGAGGCAACAACCTCGAAACTGTCAGTCCGGTGCGTATCACTTAGGCTTACGAGAAAGGGATGGCCTCTCTTTGCAAATACCATAAGAGCACAGATAGTGTGCCTAAAGCCAGCTGGAGACGATGATCTCCTGGGGCTAAAAAGCTACAATAACACCCCCACTTGTGGTTAGCCATATTGAGATGGCTATTATACTTTACATTGATTAATTTCTGTAAATCAAGAATTCATGTTGTATGGTATTTAATATACCTTTGTTGTTCATAAACATGCCCCAAGCCTTTCTGAGTTATTTCTCTTTGTTCACTTTTGTTTCCTTCTCTGAGTGTGTGTGTGTGTGTGTGTGTGTGTGTGTATGTGTGTGTGCATGCAAAAGACAAATAGAAACAACAATAGAAATGATCAATACAAAGAAGTTAAAAATTCGCAAAAAATACAAAAAAAAATGTATTTAAAATAATGAAACTTGAAGACAGGTTAGATAAAGCAGTTATATTTCTCGATAGGAACCACCACTACTGCCACAACAGACCATACCACACTGCACCAAAGCCAATACAATATTCCACATCTCACCACCACACTCAACAAAAGTAGTGTAGGTAGGTGCCCCCATCACTGCCACAAGACTTGCCCCCAACGCCCCCATCTGCACTATGATGTGTAGGGTGAGGAGAAAGAGAGGGATGTAGTGAAGAGTGTGGTGGAGTAATGGGACAGTGTATATTGGCAAAGAATTTTATCCTCTGCAGTTCTTTCCATTAAGTATAAGATTGTCAAGACAGATTCATCAAGTTCTGTCTAAAATAACATCAGTTCTCTATAGTCGCCTCTCTACAATTTTAGCAAAGGCATTATTCCATTGTTTCCTTATTCTGGAAGATATAAGCAGCTTTTGGTGATATTTTGGAACAGAGTGTATGTGGGACAGAGAAAGGGGTTGATAGATAAAAGTGAAAGATATGGTGATGGCGATGGTGATGGTGGTGGTGGTGGTGGTGGTGGTGGTAGTGATAGGGCAATACATGTGTATGTGTGTTAGTGCCTTCGGGAACGGCTATGAATATGTGTAGATATAAGTGCATTGATACATATGTCCATGTGTGAAATTATATATATATAGGGATACAAGTGTGCAGCTACACAAATACGAGCCTCAGTGTGCTAGTGTGTGTGTGCATGTGTATATACACGCACACACATACACATATATATATACACACATATATAAATATATATATATATATATAGAGAGAGAGAGACAGAGAGAGAGATACATATATTCATATACTGTTAAGAACTTAGGTTGTAACAAAATGTACTGAAGACAAAAGCAATTTGTGTGGTTAATATAACAGATAATACAATAAAAATTGACTCTTACAAATAAGCTATCTTTATTCTGTAAAAAATCTCCAGAAAATAGAAGTAATAAAAACATGACTACATAAAAGTGGAGGGAAAATGTGACCAGATACAAAAAAAGAGAGAAAAGATCCATATGCTGTACTTCAGTATGTTTGCCTTTCCTCCTAAAATAAGTACCAGTTGAACACTGAGGTCAATGTAATCAATCTAACCCCTCCCCTCAAATTTTGGCAAAAGGCCAATAATTTCAGGTTGGGAGTAAATTGATTACATCGTCCCCAGTATTCACCTGGTACTTATTTTATTAACCTTGAAAGGATGAAAGGCAAGATTGACCTCAGCAGAGTTTGAACTCAGAGCATAAGAACAAATAAAATGCTACCAAGCATTTTGACCAGCATGCTGGGCAAAATGCCTAACAGCATTTTTTCTGGTTTTACATTCTGAGTTCAAATTCCAATAAGGTAGCTTTTATCTTTTATTCTTTCAATATTCCATACTGTAGTGATTCTTTTATCAGATATACATCATCTTCATTGCCTGCATTTTGGGTAAACCATTTAAGCAAAAAAGTACACATTTTTGTGACATGTTGTTTGTTCCATCTCGAGCCATGCCTGGCTCATAAGAACCGGTTTCCCGGTTTCCTTGGTATATAGGTTCCACACCTGGATGGGACACCGGTCCATCGCAGGTGAGCTGCAAGATGCAGGAGGAAAGAGTGAGAGAAGGTTGTGGCAAAAGAGTCAGCAGAAGTTCGCCATTACCTTCTGCCGGAGCTGCGTGGAGCTTAAGCGTTTCACTCATAAACGCACACATCGCCTGGTCTGAGATTCGAACCTGCGATCCCTCAACCGTGAGTCCGCTGCTCTAACCACTAGGCCATGTGCCTCCACTTTGTGACATACTGCTGCTATATCTCTCCTTTGATTGACTCTCACCATTTCTAAAACCTCACTTATTCTTGTAATGCTAGTGAAGCTACCATTTTTTAATATTGAACAAGCTTGCATTGTTGTTACTGTTCTAAATATTTTTGTTTATGTTATGCAAATCTGAGTTTATGAAGGTCAACTTGCACTTATCTGCACTTGCTAGTGCAACTATGTGTTCCATTGTCATATTTTCTGTTTGAATTTCATGTATCATGTGTAAATTTTATTTTCATATTAAAAAAAAAATTCAGAATTTTGATTTTGTAATGGTTTCTTACTGTCCCAACAGTATGATAAACCATATTTGTAAGTTACAAAAAAAAAAAAAATATAGTAATATGTTAAAGACAGATTTTTTGTTTACATCATCTATTGGAATCGATGTCCAAATATAACAAGTGCACTCAGAAAGTGCAAACTTCTGCCAAGGCAACACCAATGTCCTCTCAACGATTAGCCAGAGATGATTTTTTTAAATGAGAATATCTGAAATAAACTTGATTGCTCTCACAAATGAGAATACTAAAACTGAACCTGACTGCTCTCAAAACTTAAGTAAAAAAAAAGGAAAAATAATCCAAAATTTTTCTCCAATACCAGATCGAGCCCAAAATCTAATCCAGAATCCTTGTCCGGTACTAGAGCAATTCCAAAATTTAATCAGTTTGTGTTAGTTACGAGGTCAAATATCTCTGAAAGTTTCATCCAAATCCATCCAGCAGTTCTGGAGATATCTTGTCCACAGACCAACAAACAAACGAATAAACACAACTGAAAACATACCTCCTGCATGCTAATGATTCTGCAAGCTCACCCCCTTAATTATAATAATAATAATACTTTAAGATGGCGAGCTGGCGGAAACGTTAGCATGCTGGGCGAAATGCGTAGCCGTATTTCATCTGCCGTTACATTCTGAGTTCAAATTCTGCCGAGGTCGACTTTGCCTTTCATCTTTTCAGGGTCGATAAATTAAGTACCAGTTACGCACTGGGGTCGATATAATCGACTTATTCCGTTTGTCTGTCCTTGTTTGTCCCCTCTGTGTTTAGCCCCTTGTGGGTAGTAAAGAAATAGGTATTTCATCTGTTGTTAGATTCTGAGTTCAAATTCTGCCAAGGTCAACTTTGCCTTTCATCCATTCGGAGTCGATGAATTAAGTACCAGTTGTGTGCTGGGGTTGATCTGATCGACTGG
>NC_043013.1:34313856-34338856 GCF_006345805.1 Octopus sinensis | reverse complement strand
CATATGTGTGTATCTTTGCATGTTTTAAGCTGCGAAACAGTTGTTGTGATATAAAAATTTCCAATGCATAAATGAATTTTATCATACTATTTTCTCTCTTTATGTATAACTTAATACACTCCTTATGGTTTTCTCTTGGATCATTCCATATATTCTGTATGTTTTATAGAATACATTAAGGAGATTTTTTATGACTACCACCAGATTAGCTTAATCCAGATATTGTTACTTAAATTTATATATATTTGTCTCTAATTTAATATAATATAATATTTTACTATAAAATTGGATTCAATCCTAAATCTGATTTTTCCCTGTAAGTTTGGATTTATTCCCTAATATTTATTATTATATTTGTATATATATAATATATATATATATATATATATATATATATATATATGTAATATATGTATATATCATGTATATGTTATAAAAATATATACATATGCATATATACATATATATATTCATCGTTTGTCGGCTGCCCATCTACTGCTCATTTCAAGCATTGAACACTAATAGGCTCTGAAGGCAGTTGCTCCTACAAATAGAAAAAAAAAATCAGGACCTCCACTGTCCTGTTTGCATTCCCAATTTTGACATTCCATAAATCCCAAATTTTGTTTTGGTATTTGTGGGAGCAACTGCTTTCAAAGACTTGTATTGTCACTTGGTGCTTGAAATCAGCAGCAGATAGGCAGTCAACAACTGATGAGGAGTCGTTCTTTATGTTACTCATCCTGTTTTCCATTTGTTTCTCTTGTTGTTTACGTATTCAACTCATTTGTTTTCGTATTTCATGTTGCTTATTGTTTGTAACATCCTGTACCATATATGCATATATATATATATATATTATATATATATATATTATATATATTATATATATTATATATATATATGTATATATCATGTATATGTTATAAAAATATATATACATATGCATATATACATATATATATTCATCGTTTGTCGGCTGCCCATCTACTGCTCATTTCAAGCATTGAACACTAATAGGCTCTGAAGGCAGTTGCTCCTACAAATAGAAAAAAAAATCAGGACCTCCACTGTCCTGTTTGCATTCCCAATTTTGACATTCCATAAATCCCAAATTTTGTTTTGGTATTTGTGGGAGCAACTGCTTTCAAAGACTTGTATTGTCACTTGGTGCTTGAAATCAGCAGCAGATAGCAGTCAACAACTGATGAGGAGTCGTTCTTTATGTTACTCATCCTGTTTTCCATTTGTTTCTCTTGTTGTTTACGTATTCAACTCATTTGTTTTCGTATTTCATGTTGCTTATTGTTTGTAACATCCTGTACCATATATGCATATATATATATATATATATATATATATATATATATATATTGCTGATAAAAATGGTAAGACAACAAAAAGAAGAAAGAGACCTCGATATTATTTAAATAGAGGAATTTATCTGTAAATGTAATATGTGACAATTATTCAGTAGCCATGATAAACTCCGACTTTCGGATGCCAAGGTGGAAATCCACGCTGGCATCTCTTCGGTTATCCGGCCATTGGAAAACCCAATATATATATATATATATAGACACACAACTTTCATTCATATATATATATATATATATGACATGATATGAGTATGGGAGAACACAAAACAAATGTGGCATAGGACTTGACAAAGTGGTGCTCAGATAAGGGTGAACTTCTTTGTCCAGAAAGGCACCTCTAGAGTAAACAGTTGGCTATAAGGGCAATCCTTGTCAAGTGGTACAGAAGTAGAAGGATAAATGAATACAATTAGGCTGAATATGTATATTTACATGGAATATAAAGTACATAATAAAGAGTACAAAGTAAATCAAAGAATTTATACAATAGTCTTGACAGCTGTTTCAGGTGGACTATGACTTATGCTCTATCCACATAACAAAGCCTATGATGTCTTGGGCTTATGGAATAACATACGTTACTATGGAATTGTTATGCAAAATTGGAAGAATATACCAAAAGGTCTTTGCCATATTCTTCCAATGAAATTAACCTGAGCAACTGGTGATCTCCTCAGACTATGAACCCTGGTGGGGAAAATAGTACTCAAATACCAGAGGTAGAGTAATATGCCTTATTAATAAATAATAAATATATGTGTGTATGTATGTGTGTATTTATGTATGTATGTATGTATGTATGTATGTATGTATGTATGTATGTATGTGTAGTTTTTCCGTCGATGCGACGAAGACTATCTAGTCATTGTGGTGTGGGAGTGGGGTTGTTATATAGATAGACAGAATAAGAATACAACGGACATCAATAATAACACACAGACAGATAGATGGTGCAAAGACAGACAGGAAGAACCAGGACGGATCATTTGTGGCCTTCTGTTCATCAGCCAAGTTTCCAGTTATCATTACAGTTTTGGCCTGTTACACTGGAGTCTATTAAAAATTAGTTGGCCCCAAAAATCTAAGCTAAGAGCATTAAATTTTTGGAAGAAAGCAAGTGAATGTGTATGAAAACACAGACAAAGAAAATGGAGAAAATGTTACATGATTACAAATACAAGCAACAAGAGAATAACAACAGGTGTCTTTCAATTAATAAGGATGATTTAAGTTGAGCTGGTGTGTGGAGTGAAAGCCTTGAGGCACAAACATAGATGAAAGTCAGGAGACAGGAAAATAAGGTTTTGTATGGGTGGCAGTCAGGTCAAGAAAGAAAGATCATGCTTGGCTGAACACTAGTCATGTGGAAGGAGTGGAGAGAGGGGGGGACAGAGGGATTGAAGAATTAGGAAAGGAACTAGATAGAGAGAGAGAAGAAGGGACAGAGGGAAAGGTACTAGGGAGATAATGAAGTGGGGGAGATTAAAGAAAGAGAATGCCAAGAAATGTGAGAGACAGGAAGTGAGAAAAAGAAAAGAGGAAAGAAAGAAGCAAGTATAAAAGTATAAGGGGGACTAAAAGAAGGAGGAAAAAGTCGTACAGAATTTAGATAAATACTTAGAAGGTAAGCAAAAGGTGTATGTATGCCCCTATATATGTATATATAAATATAAAATGGAGTAAGAACGTAACGGACGACAATAAAAATAAATGGACAAATAGACGATACAAAGATGGACAGTTTATCTTCTGCTTCTTGTGTTAAACTTTAACATTGCATAGAAGACATTGGTTTGCAGTATTTATTCTGACTGTGTACTCCAAGTTTAAGTATTGTCAATAAATATATTTGTTTGTACCTTCTCGAGCCATGCCTGACTCATAGGGCCGGTTTCCAGGTTTCCTTGGCGTATAGGTTCCACACCTGGATGGGACGCCGGTCTGTCGCAGGTGAGCTGCAAAATGCAGGAGGAAAGAGTGAAAGAAATTTGTGGCGAAAGAGTCAGCAGAAGTTTGCCGTTACCTTTTGCCGGAGCCGCGTGGAGCTTAGGTGTTTCTCTCATAAATACACACATTGCCTGGTGTGAGATTCAAACCCACGATCCCTCGACTGCAAGTCTGCTGCTGTAACCACTAGGCCATGAACCTCCATTAATAACTATGGACCAGTGTATAATGCTGGGTAGGTAGAATTGTTAGAGTTAGACTGGCTGTTCTGGGTTCAAATCCAGTCTTGTCACTGGTAAGGGAATACTTTTCTCTTAGGAATTGTGATTGAGAGGTAATATCAGCCATTGTAAGACCAATGGAAACAGGTTTCTTGGTTCAATAGGAAGATCAACTGCTGCCACAGCCTATTTCCCTTTTTCTTCTCCACTCACTTTTTCTCTTCCTTCTCTCACTTCTTCTCTCAATGTATATGTATATATGTGTGTGTATATATGTGTATATCTATCTATATGTGTATATATGTGAGTATATATGAATGTTCCTTCTCGAGCCATGCCAGGCTCATAAGGGCCAGTTTCCCAGTTTCAGTGGCATAGCAATTCCCCACCTGGATGGGAGGCCAGTCCATTGCAGTGTTACTCATTTTTGCCAGTTGAGTGGACTGGAGCAAGGTGAAAATGAAGTGTTTTGCTCAAGAACAGAATGCATTGACTGGTCCAGGAATCGAAACCACTACCTTACGATCATGAGTTCAACACCCTAACCACTAAGCCCTGCACCTCCACTGTGTGTGCGTGTGTGTGTGTATATGTATATATATATATATATATATATATATATATATATATATATATATATATATATATATATATATATATATATATATATATATATATGCACGCACACTTATATATTTGTATGTATGTATGTGTCATTGTTCTATGTCTGCATGTATGTATGTTTGCAAAAAGTTATACATCCAAGAATTTATACGATATGTTTTCAGAAAGAATTCCCATTAATTTCTATAACTAATTCTGGAAGTTTGCTTCATTATTAATATTTATGAAGACTATAGTTGTTTGAACTTATTTCTTATTTCTATACATGTGAGGGATTATATATGTATGTGTATAATATATTATATACATGTGTGTGAATAAGCGTGGGTATAAGAAATTAACTACATGCCTGCAAGCAAAATGCATAAACAAGTAAATGGACTTGGATAAAAATCATTGCCAAGAAAAAAAAAAAATTGAAAATTAGGGGAAAATAACAAAAACAAAAAAAATTTCGACCCTGCATATTTCAGATAAGTCAATTCTTTGTTTTCTTTATCTGTATGTGAATGTATGTATATTTACATACGAACACACACACATGCATGCACGTGCACACACACGCACACATGCACACATGTGCGTACACACACACACACTAACACACTAGTGCATATATATACGTATATGGAAGAACTTTTGTATGATAGGTAGATTTGAATCTAATTTTATGACTGATTTTTTGTATAATTTATGTAGATATGAATATGTGTTTGCAAGATGTGTATTATATATATGCGTATATATACATATATATGTGTGTGTGTATATATATGTGTGTGTGTATATATGTATATATATATATATGTATATGTATATATGTATATATATATGTGTATATATATATGTGTGTGTTTATATATGTGTGTATACATATGTATATATATATGTATACATATATATGTGTATATATATGTGTGTATACATATGTATATATATATGTATATATATATGTGATATATATATGTATGTATATATATATGTGTGTATATATGTGTATATATATGTGTATATAAATCAAAATCAAAATCAAAACAAATCAAAATAGATGAACATCAATGGAATCTGTATCTTTGTGGTACCAGTGCCGGTGGCACACACTTTGTGGTACCAGTGCCGGTGGCACACAAGAGAACCATCCGAACGTGGCCGTAGCCAGTTCCGCATCGACCGGCCTCCGTGCTGTGGGCACGTAACAAACACCATCCGATCATGGCCGTTCGCCAGCCTCATCTGGCACCTGTGTCGGTGGCACATAAAAACACCTTCTGAAGACCCGGCAAGACTAGTCAGTCCACCTGTGCATACCTTCCTTCTTGTGAAACTTGTGAAGACCGGTTGAGGCAAGTGAAAATCAAATCAAATCAAATCAAAATAGACAAAATAGATGAACATCAATGGAATTTGTATCTTGTGGTACCAGTGCCTGTGGCACACAAGAAATCCATCAGTGCTGTAGTCAGTGCGGTGGGCACATGACAAACACCATCCGATCGTGGCCGTTCGCCAGCCTCATCTAGCACCTGTGTCGGTGGCACATAAAAACACCATCCGAAGACCCGGCAAGACTAGTCAGGCCGGCTTCCATTTTGACCATGGTCAAAATGGAAGATGTGGAGCAAGACATGGACCTTGGAAAGATTGGATCCTGTCTTAAGGTACAACCTATACCATCATGGAAAACAGATATAAAAATGATGATAATGATATATATATATGTATATATATGAATATGTATATATATATATATATATGAATATATATGCCTATATATTCATATTAGCGTTCATGTGCTTATATATATGTGTGCATATAAACACATGCATATCAGCATGTATATATATATATATATATATATATGTATAAATCTATATATAAAGGCATATATGTGTATGTATATATATATATATATGTGTGTGTATGTATATATATATATTTATATTTATAATCATTCAGGTTTATAAGAACTTATACATGAACTTGTCATGTTTTGTGAAATCTTATATATGTGTGTGTGTGTGTGTGTGTGAATGTGTGTGCCCATGCATGTGTGTGAGCACTTGTATGTATCTATGTATGCACATATGTATATTTATATCCGTCTTACATACATTTTTGGGCATACACACACACACACATACATAAACATGCGCTGTTTCCTTATATATATATATATATATTTTTCAAGGGAATATCTCCTATCATTTTAAGATGTACACGTCGCATCTCAAAGATGCATTTGTGCGGAAAATATAGTGCTGTGTTGGATTAATGCAGGTAGAACTAATGTATCAGTAGAAAATGCAAGTGGCTCTTTGCAAATACTAAATGGTATTTCAAATGAGCATTTATGCGGAAAATGTTGGCAAGTGGAGGGAGGGGGAAATGGAATGAAGCTGCGAATATTTTAGGTTCATAAACTTTTAATCTGGACCTTTTAGAAATGTACCATATGGAGGTATTATTCTAAGGATGTGATGAACTATTGTAGTTTTTAATAAAAGAAAATTTTACAGCAAATTTATTTTGAATTTTTTAAATTCGTATTTTATATGTTTCATTGCTAAGACTTTTTCAGTTATATTTGTTTTATTTTCACACATAGTTTTTAATTTCTGGCGATATATATACATATATATACATATATATATATATATATATATATAATATATATATATATATATATATATATATATATGTATATATATGTATATATATATGTATATATATATGTATATATGTATATATATATGTATATATATATATATATATAAATGTGTGTGTGTGTGTGTGTGTACATGTATATATGTACATGTGTATGTATATATATATATATAATACACACACACACATATACATATATATACATATATACACATATATATACATATATATATATATATATATATATATTATATATATATATATATTCACGAATACATGTACACATATGCATACACACATATATATTTATGTGTGTGTGTGTGTACAACACTGTATGTGTGTACTTGATTATATAGGTTATATATGTATATGCAGGAATATGTAAATGTGTTTATACACAGATATTTATGTACAATAAATGTAAAATAATGATACATATGAACATAGAACAGTGTTAACTGTAATATTTTATCATGAAGAAACCTCCCTTACAAACAGCTTACTCAAAGCGATGTCAACGAACAGTCAGTCACCAGTGTTTCAACCTACTTTTGCCTCCTCACTGTCAGACACCTCCGATCATTCCAAGCTAAGTTCAAACATTTATTCTAGAACAGAAATCAACAAGGAACACATTTCCTGTTTTATGTGGAAGCTGGCTAGACTTAAATTTAATCAATTTTTTTATTTGGAACAAAATAAGATTAAAATGATGAAATAATATAAAATTCCTCTGTTTTTGTTTTAAATAATCTCAGAATCCAATGAGCCAGTTGCACATTGTTGCAATTTTAGTAATATGCACAGAAAATGAAGCTTTATTTTTTATGGATTCTCAGGTCACACACCAACAGAGACTCTGAGATTGCAACAATTCTTGGTTTTGTGTATTCTGACTATAATCTTCTTGAGGGCCAATAGTGGAGTGCTTATGAATTTTTAGCATTGAATAACGTAGTTTTTTCAGCCACTTCAGTATTACTTTCAGGTCTTTCTCTACTTTTGAGATATGACTAGGGTCCTTGATTTGTGATAATCTTGTATTGTCTTCATAGCTGGTGAGAGTGGTTGACCATATAATCAAGGGCATTGTCTGAGACAGCAAACATGAACAGAAGCGGTCCTAGCGCAGTTCTATGGAGGACTCCACTTAAAATTTATATCTCATATAGTGCACCATTACCTGCAAGTGCCTGATTCCAACCTTTTTAATAAAAAGTCATTGAGTCTTACCATTAGTTTTCCAGTGATGCCAAGGTCACACAGTTTGTCACACATCAATGTTGTCAAAGGCTTTGGGAAAGCTGAGTTATGTGTTTTTTGGTAGTTTTCGAAATATTATATTTTTCAGTGAAGGTATGCTTCTAGTGTTAGCATCTTATAGTACAGAACCTGCAAGATATAACCACACGGTCACTGCTGCCCATGCCGTGCCAATGCAAAAAAAAAAAAAAAAAATTTTGAGTCACATACATACACACACACGAAGGGGTGCTGAAAATTTCTTGGCTTTAGGTTAAAAAAAAATGCAGGAGGATTAATTAATTATGGTTTTATTTAACATATTGCCCTCTCAGATTCACACCCTATTTGCAGTGGTCCTACAGTTTTTCTAAGCCCTGTAAAAGAACTCAAAAGCTTGGGCATCCATCCAGACCTTTTGTTTTACCCTTAAAACCAGGAAGTTTTTGGCACCCCCTCATATATATATGTGACAGATTTCTGTGCAAGTCTGTTATTACCAAAATTCACCCGTTCATGTTATCAAGCAAAAGGATTGAACATAAAACCACATAGTTGTGAAGTAAATTGCTTAACCATGTAGCCACTGTACTTATGAATGTATAAATACATGAATCTATGTAAGAAAATATAAATGTGTGAATATTATTAAGAATTGTTCTTGTTTCCAGTAAATAACGTTTCTATCATCATTCTTCATTACTGCCATTATTTCTCTCTTTCTATGTTCCTGTTTCTCTCATTTCTTTCCCCACCCTAATCCTCTCACTTCTACTTCTTCTTAGTGAAAAACATTTTTTTTTCATCAACTGAAATCATCGATTGTTATTAATAAACACACTCTTCTCACACCAATGCAATTGCACACAACAAAAACCAAATACACAAAAAAATAATAATAATAACTTATATCAAAAAAATATATGTTGTTACCAAATTCATTGTGTGACATGGAATTCCTCTAGAATGGTATTAAAGTAAAAATATAGAAACATTTACAATTCACACTTCATTGCCATATTTTGTTTCACCTAACACATTATTTTTTTCTCCAGCTCCCCCATTGCCTCTGCCACTAACTTATCCTCTAAATGCTAATCCTCCCACCCTCTATGATCGTCACACTTTATCTCTCTCTCACATTTACAATGGCCTATCATTAATCCACTCTTTCATTCTTAGTTCCTCTTTTCCTCTTTATTATCCTTATATTGAGTTCATTCTCTTTCCATTGAACTTGTTGAATTCTTTCTAGCTATTTACATCTCTTGTCTCAGATCCATTATTGCCTTCACCTCCAACTATTTCCATATTTGTTTGCCTCCTTCAATCTTTGTCAGTCTCTCTCTCCCCTCTCTCTCTCTCTCCCTTTGGTCTTTGCTCATTTTTGCTACGTACACACATACATATATATGTTTGCATATATATATATACATATATATATAATTGCATGTGTATGTGTGTATATGTTTACACTAAAACACAAACACACACATACTTAGAAATATATTTACACGCCAAGCACCAAAATATACCTATAAATGTATACATGTGTTATGTTTGTTGAGGCCTTTTAGATTTTCACATTATATATATATACATACACACATACATATATATATATATATATATGTATATACATTTATTCATTCATATGTATATTAATAGATGCATATTAGAACACACACATGTATATGAATATACACACACACATGTATATGAATACACACACACACACACACACACACACACATATATATATATATCTATATACACACACATATCGGTGTGGTTATTTTTTCTATATGGGTAATTATTTGCATGCATAGTCACATATAAATATAAATACATATGAATATGTTGGTCTACACATAAATAAATCTAACTCTAAAAAATATGCACAAACATGGAAGTCTATAGATGATGACTTTTTTTACATACACATTTATTTTGTAACTCATACCTACACTCACACAAACACACACACACACACACATTTACATACAGAAGTTTATCTGTATATGGATATGTTCGCTTCTTATATTTTCCACCCTTATATACTTATTGTTCAAGAAATAGAGGCATTTATTGTATTAATGCTTAATTTTTTTTTATTTTTGTTGATTATTCCTGATTTATTTATTTTATCATATTTAATTTTTTTATGTTATGTTGTTTATGATTTTGATTATAATTTCCTATTTTTCTTTTGTTTTCATTGTTCACAATGTTCAATGGGTGAGAGAGAGATGTTACATATGTGTGTGTATGTGTGTTTGTATCGATGTAGATGTATGTGTGCATGTTTGTATCAATTTATATATCTAAAGGCACATATGTATATATATATGTATATATATGTGTGTGTGTGTGTGTATGTATATATGTGTGTATGTATACATATCTAACATCCCTAGATACATGCATGAGTGTGTCTGTGTGTATGTGTGTGCATATATCTATCTATCTATATATATATGTGTGTATATATATACACACACACATATATATGTATGTATATATATATATATTATATATATATATATATATATGTATGTATGTATGTATGTATTTGTATATATGTATATCTGACTGCTCATATACACTCAGAGGGAGAAAGAGCATTAACGAGAAAGCAAAAAATAGTAGAAATAAAAATAAACCAGGCAGAATAGTGTATGTGTATACATACATACATACATACATTTATATACATGCTTTACTAGGTATCCCTACCAGTGAAAAAAGAAAATTATACTTGAATTTATTCCCAATATTAATTTCATTTCATATCATGTTATTCCTGTGAAACCAGCAACTGTATAAGAGCTGTTCTTTGTTTAATTTTCCACAATTTATTATTATTATTTATTATTATTATTATTATTATTATTATTATTATTATTATTATTATTATATTATTATTATTATTTTATTATTATTATTATTATTATTATTATTATTATTATTATTATTATTATCATTATTATTATTATTTCATGAGGTTGGGGGGAAAAGAATTTTCTTGGTTTCACTGTCTTGATAGAAAAAAATAAAAGAAATTTCTGCTTGCATGCTAATGATTTTGTCTAAGAAATGTCCTTCACTCTTAAAACACAACACGCTCTCACACATATGCATGCTGTCATACATACATACAAAAAAAAAAAAAAACGACGTTCGCTCATGCATACTCACGCATATACCAATACACACTCATTCGCAAATGCCAAAAGCTTGGTTTGACAATATTCAACAGAAATGTCATCCTTGTAATATCCATAAACCTGGATTACCTGTTCTTGGTGTTTTTTTTTTTATAATTTTTCTTTTGTTTCATCCATTTCGTTTTTTTTTTTGGTTACTTCTGCCATAAAAATACACTTTGGGCATTGAAGTTTTTATATTTTTATTGTCACTATATATATATGTGTGTGTGTGTGTGTGTGTGTGTGTGTGTGTATTCATTTATACATAAATATCGTTAATATGTATTTATATACATATATATATAAATATATATATATATATATATATATATATATATATATATATATATGTATATATACATATATATAAATGTATATATATATGTGTGTATATATATATATATATATAAAGTTAATCCAAACAAGAAAACAGAAAAGATAACAATGCGAGGATGTGGAACAATTATATATATATATATATATATATTATATATATATATTTCATTTTCACTTGCTGGATTAGCAAAATCAGTAGAGGAGGGGACAAATACGTTATTGTGTTGGGTTACTTCTTTAATACTGAGTTCAAACCCTGCCCAGGGCAATTTTGCCTTTCTTTCTTTCTTGCTTTCTTTTCTCCATATCTGAATAAGATTTGTAGCACACATAATACACTGCAGCCAATATCCTTATCTTTTGTTTGAGCTTGCTCAGATATTTCTAACCCACACATGCCATCCATCTCGGTCCAGCATTTGTTGGGAGAGGTCATCGGGGAGACATCCAGTGTGTCTGGTGAGTTGATTGATATATACATTGTATTTGAATGACCAGCTCAAGTATGGCCATGCTGTGGCATCTATAGCAGTAAGCCACTCGGCAGCTCTTCTTTTGCTTGCCAGCAATGTCTCACAAAATGCAAGCACCTTTCACTCATAATACTCTTTAATTTCTCTTTTACTTGTTTCAGTCATGTGACTGTGGCCATGCTGGAGCACTGCCTTTTAGTTGAGCAAATTGACCCCAGGGCTTATTCTTTGTAAGCCTAGTACGTATTCTATCGGTCTCTTTTGTCGAACCGCTAAGTTACAGGGATGTAAACACACCACCATCGGTTATTAAGCAATGTTGGGGGGACAAATACAGACACACACATAAATATACATATATATGATGGGCTTCTTTCAGGTTCCGTCTACCAAATCCACTCACAAGGCTTTGGTCGGTTTGAGACTATAGTAGAAGACACTTTCCCAAGGTGCCATGCACTGGGACTGAACCTGAAACTATGTGGCTGGTAAGCAAGCTACTTACCACACAGCCACCCCTGGAAACCTGCAGAAGACCTCCATACAGCTGTTTCTTGGTGGGATGTCTTCTCCAAAATATGTTTAAGACTGCTCTTAGCATTCAGGTGTAAGTTGCATCTAGCTTGGACTCCAGTTTCTTGGTAAGCATCCAGGTTGTTGCTCCATATAAAAGGACTGACCCTATTGTTACAAGGAGCCAATAAAACTGATTCAAATATTCTTGGAAATGTTGCACTTGCATGACCATGGTCAAATAACTGAATAAATTAAAATGTATATATATGTACGTATAAATACATATATATGTATACATATATATATGCAGGTATGCATACATTAAATATGGTGTTGCTTGTGTGCAATCTTCAGTGAAAAAATTTCTGGCTATCAATCTGTTCCTGTTCGAAGGACTTAGGAGAATATTGTTTTGCTTGGAAACAAGTTGTAGTTGGTGACAGGAAGAGCATTTAGCTGTACAAAATTTTCCTCATTGAATTTTGTCTTAGCCAAACAAACATAGAAAAGTAGACATAAAAGGTGACTGCTGCTGCTGCTGATGATGATGATGATTGTGTGTGTGTTTCAAAATATATATGAAGTAAATACAACATGCTTCGCACTGTTTCTACAAAATTTATTTATAAAGTATAGGTCTGCTTGAATTTATATTTGAAAGCATTGGCATCAGCTACAACAAAATGGGACTGAATATGAAACTATATGGTAAAGATGTAAGGCAGCGAGCTGGCAGAAACATTAGCAAGCCAGGTGAAATACTTAGTGGTATTTCATCTGTCTTTACATTCTGAGTTCAAGTACCGTCAAGGTTGACTTTGGCTTTTATCCTTTTGGTGCCAATAGAGTACCAATTGCATACTGGGGTCAATCTAATCGACTGGCCCCCTCCCCAAAAAACTTCGGGCCTTGTGCCTAGAGTAGAAAAAATTATTACTAAAGGCAGCGAGCTGGCAGAAATGCTAGCACACTGGACAAAGCACTTAGCGGTATTTCTTCTGTTTTTATGTTCTGAGTTCAAATACCACCAAGATCGACTTTGCCTTTCACCACTTGTGGTCGATAAATTAAGTACCAGTTGCTTACAGGGGTCAAACTAATTGACTGGCCTCCTTCACAAAAATTTTGGGCCTTGTGCCTAGAGTAGAAAAGAATATGGTTAAGTCATGAACAGTTATGGCAGTGTGGTTAACTTCTTAACTACACAGCCATAACTGAACCTCCATCTCTGTCTGTCTCTCTATCTCTCTCTCCTTCTTTCTCCCTTTCTCTCTCTCTCTTAATGTTTCATCGTGCTCTATCTGTTTGCCTATCTAGCTAGCTATATCTCTCACTCTATATCTCTGTCTCTTTAGCTGTTTTTCTGTCTAACCATCCATCCATCTTTCTGTCTACCTCTCTCTGCATCTATCTCTATCTGTCTGTCTCCCTCTGTCTATCTATCCATCCACCCATCCATCGATTCATCCATCCATCTATCCACCTACCTACCTACCTCTCTATCACTATCTAACTATCTATCTATCTATCTTCCTATCTACCTACCTATCTACCTATCTACCTATCTATCTATCTATCTATCCATCTATCTACTTATCTTTCTATCTATCTATCTATCTATCTATCTATCTATCTATCTATCTATCTATCTATCTATCTATCTATCTATCTATCTATCTATCTATATATCTATCTACCTACCTACCTACCTACCTACATACCTACCTACCTATCTATCTATCTATCTATCTATCTACCTATCTATCTCTCTATCTCTCTATCTCTCTCTCTCTCTCTATCTATCTATCTATCTATCTATCTATCTACCATCTCTCTCTCTCTCTCTCTATCTATCTATCTATCTATCTATCTATCTATCTATCTACCTACCTATCTATCTCTCTATCTCTCTATCTCTCTATCTCTCTCTATCTATCTATCTATCTACCTACCTATCTCTCTCTCTCTCTATCTATCTATCTATCTATCTATCTATCTATCTATCTATCTATCTATCTATCTACCTATCTATCTCTCTCTCTCTCTCTCTCTCTCTCTCTATCTATCTACTTACCTGTCTATCTAATCTATCTATCTATCTAATCAATCTATCTATCTATCTAATCGTATAAGGTGGTACTTTTAGTATTGTAATACTTTATTAGATATAATTTATAATCTCATTGAAATTATATTACTGTATCTTTGTTGCTCATGTGGCAAATAACAGTCATAAATAATAATATTGATAACTTTAATTCATAATTATAATAATCGATATCATCATCATCATCAATGATCATTATTATTATTATTTTCTCTTTATCACATGTTTATCATCATCATCATTATTATTATTATTATTACCATTATTGTTATTATGATTATTATTTTAATTGTAAAGCAAAAGATGCCAAGGGAAATCGAACCTTAAATAGCTTTCCTAAAAGTTCAGATATCGACAATAAAACGATGGCAGCGTAAACTATGCAGTTATGACAATGATGATGATGATGATGCTGATGATGATGATGATGTTGAGGATGAGGTTAATGTATTAATTTAAAAATATAAGCAAGCTAAAGTGTACATAGATATAGGTGCAATTACAGATGATGATGATGGTGGTGGGGGGCGTTGGATGGGGGCAGATGGTGATGTGGGGGGGGGGCATGGGATGGGGGCAGATGGTGGTGGTGGTGGTGGTGGTGGTGATGTTGGTGTCAGAGGAAATAAATATAAGTTGTTGTTAATGGTTTTGAACATTTTTCCTCTCAAGGTTTTGGATAATCATTTTTGAAAGAATAAATAATAACCAAAATACATTTTGATTTGTGTGTGGGTGAAGGGGTGGGGTGAGCGAGGCATACTGTGTTGTGTGTATGTGTGTATGTGTATATGTGTATGTGTGTGTGTGTGCATAGAGAAGGGGAAAATGATAGAAGGAAATGTGTGTTGTTACATATATATCTGTGTGTTTATAACTGTGTGTATATATACATATATATGTAAATTTGTACTTATAACTATGAATGTGTGTGTGTATATATGTATTTATATATATGCATGCATGCATGTATGTATATATCCTGGTGAGTATAAGGTGCATATGTATGTATTAATATGCGTATTTATGCAGCAAATTGGCCTATTTATTAGAGCATATGGTTGAATGTTTTGATTGATTTGTTTTGTCATTCTGTACTTCAAGTTCAAATCTCACTGAAGTCAACATCATGTTTCACCCTTTGCTGCTCCACTATTTAACAGTTCAGATTGGTGGATTGGCAAAATTTTTAAGGCATTGAGCAAAATGTCTATTTTTTTCAATATGTCAGTTCCATTTTCGTGCATTCTATGTTCAAATCTTGCCTCATGCCACTGGAAATTGTCATGACTGGATAGAATGCTTTCAAGACAGGTGTGCTTGATTGATACTTACAATGTACATCCATAAACATCATCATCATCATCACCATCATTATTTTCATCAACATTTAATCTCCATTTTCCTCGCCGGCATGGGTTAGATGGTTCGAGCAGACTTGGCTAATTGATGAGCTGAACCAGCTTCCGGTCGGATTTAGCTTAGTTTCTATAGTTGGATGCCATTCCTAATGCCAACCACTTGACAGTTTGTGCTGGATGCTTTTTATGTGGGCCAGAATGGGTGCTTTTTAGATGTCACCATTACCAGTGCTCTTTATGTGACCTGGCATGATTGCCTTTTACATGGTACAAGCACAAATTGCATGACAGATTAAATATATACATGTTCGTTCATTGGCATGACTGTGTGCTTCAGAAATTTGCTTCCCAGTCAAGTGTTTCTGGGTTCAGTCCCACTGCATGGCACCTTGGGAAAGTGACTTCTACTATACTCTTGTGAATGGATCTGGTCGATGGAAACAGGAAGAAGCCCATCGTTATATATATATATATATATATATCCCACCTCCTCTTCCAAGTAAGTTTCATCCATCCATATATATATATATATATATATGTATGTATGTGTGTGTATGTTTGTACCTCCAGCATCACTTGACAACCGATACTGGTACATTTATGTCCCCGTAACTTAGTGGTTTGGCAAAAGAGACCAATTAAATAATTGCTAGTCTTACAAAGAATTAGCCCTGGGGGTTGATTTGTTCGACTAAAGGCGGTGCTCCAGCATGACTGCAGTTAAATGACTGAAACAAGTAAAAGAATAAAAGAATAATAACCATTGATGAACCAAAGCTTTGTGAGAGAAGAACTTGATGCTACTTCTGTGAAGTGTTGCAACATGCAAGTTACATCAGCAAATGCAAAAAAAAAAAAGATTGGAATCAATGAATTCTGGATTCTAATAAAAGATCAGCAAACACCACTACCACCACCACCACCACCATCATAATCACAACAACAACACCTCAGTGCTGGTAGTAATGATATATTAGCATTTATTATTATGTCACAGGCTGTAGCAGTTTCAGAGTTGCACCTAAACCTTACTTATAACAACACAGGCCAGTGGTTTTAATGAGAAAGCTCAAATCAGTGTTGGATGTATTGAAACTGCTAAGAAGCATAGGCTTGAGGACAGAGGTGGTGGGTACAAGAGGAGTAAGCACACCCACTATAATTTAGGTGAGGGGCCAATGAAAACACTTCAAACATCCTGGGTTGGGTCTGGGTTTGCACCCCTTAAACAAATTTCATTCTGGCACTTATGCTAAGGGGATGCTTTTGGTGTCAGCAATCTTTACCAGTTTCGAAGCAAAGTTTTCTCGGAAGATTAGGAGCAAAATATACTGCTTTTATGATGGTGAACATTTCTTTACAACTATTGCATGATGTCAAGATGAGGAGACACAAACACACAAAGATACAAAGGATTTTCTGTCTCTGTGTAGCAATTTTTCTCACAAAACTTTGGTTGATTCATGGCTACAGTATAAGAACACTTTCTAGAATTGCCATTTGTAGGACTGAACTCACAATCACTTACTTTGTAAGCAAACACCTTAAGCATATAGCCATGCTTATGAGTGAGCATGTGTATATTTAATTTGCATAAGGATGTACATTGTAAGCCTCAATCAAGCAGACTTGTCGTAAAACCATTCTATCCAGCCATGACAATCTCATCTATTTTATAATCACTACATTATCCTTTCATTACCATAGTTTCTTATACAACACACTATCCATATGTTTCAATTAATTTCACGAAGTAATTACGAATTTGGAAAGACTTAGTAAAATAACTAATTATCTGTTAAAATGATGTTTGGAATATAATTTAACAAAAGAGTTTTACGTAAAACTATGATTGATGATTTTAATTTAAATACGAATACTTTAAAATATGCAGTTTTGTAGTTAAGTATATTGGACTGTTTCAGGAAGGCTGGTATGGTAAAAAATAATCCATTTTGAAGTACACACTATATTATCATCATCATCATCAGTCCTGTTTTAATGCCTATTTTTCAGTGTTTGCACTGTGGAAATTTTTCTACAGATAAATGCTCTTCATGTCACCGACCATTTCTTGTTTCCAAACAGGATGGTATTTCCTCAGTTCCTTCAGACATGAACAGATCAATAGCCGGACATGTTTTCACAGAAGATTGAACACAAGCAACACCATTTTTAGTGTATAGTGACATTATGTACAATCAGTACATGAGGTCTAGCTATTTATACATATATACACACATACATACATATTCTTTTATTCTTTTATTTCTTTCAGTCATTTGACTGAAGCCATGCTGGAGCACCATCTTTAGTCAAACAAATCGACCCCAGGACTTCTTCTTTGTAAACCTAGTCCTTATTCTATCAGTCTCTTTTGCGAAACAACTAAGATATGGGGACATAAACACACCAACATCGGTTGTCAAGCATTGGTGGAGAGACAAACACAGACACGCAAACATATATATATATATATATATATATATATATATATATATATATATATATATACACACAATGGGCTTCTTTCAGTTTCTGTCCACCAAATCCACTCACAAGGCTTTGGATGGCCTGAAGCTATAGTAGAAAACACATGCCGAAGGTGCCACGCAGTGGGACTAAACCCAAAACCATGTTGTTGGTAAGCACTTATCACACCGCTACGTCTGCACCTATATATATATATATATATACACACACACAAATTACGATGAATAAATTGTCATCTAAATTACGCAAAAATGAAAATAACACTGACGTCTCATTTTAACAGATATATTTACTAAAATTACATTAAAATATTTTGAAATACTAAAGAGCAAATTTATTCAATAAAATCGTCATTGGCTTCAACCATGGCATCCAGGCAACTTCGGGATTTCCTGCAACTCTTCTGGATAGTCTCTTTGTTTAAGTTGGTAAATGCTACCATAATCCTTGTCTACAGTTCATCTTTGGTGTTACAAGGAGTTTTGTTGGTCTCTCATTCAACTGTGCCCCACACATCCCAAGGGGGATGAAGTCTGGGAAGTTAGGTCACCAGATGTTAGGGGTGGTGTGGTCGCAGAAATTGTCTGACAGCCATGATTGTGTGGCATGGTGCAGAGTCCTGTTGCCAGACATAGGGTGTTCCAGCAGCCACCCTCTTGACAGCACTACCCCATCCAGGCACTTGATGTACACCTCTGCGTTGAGTTTGAGCCCATGTGGGAAAAATTAATGGAGGTATAATGTCACTATCATGAGCAATCACTCCAAACACCATGATGTTTACTGGATATTTGATTTATATCATTCTCGGCACAAGTCCTCTGACTGACACCCAAACGGTCTGTATTGAAATGTCTGTATTGGTGCTTCCAGCATGAATGCCAGGCAGTACAGAATGGCTTTTCCAAATTTATAGTAGAGTGAATTGCATTCTTCTCACAGACGATGCCCAACTGACCCTACTATACCGTGCAGTTGATAAAATTAAAATTGAACAATGCGCAAGAGCGAAATTAGAAATATAAAATGGTGACAATTTACTCATGACACCCTATATATATATATATATATATATATATACACACACACACATACATGCATAAATACATACATATACATGTATCAAAATACATGTACATAAATGTGTGTGTCTGTATTTATCTATCTATTTATTTACATATATATATCTATATATATAAAATATTAGAAAAAAAAACACCTTTTATCAATTTAGTATTTCTAAATTGAATTCTTTTTCCTTGTAAGTTTGGATTTTATTCCCTCAAATAATAATTATATATATATGTATATATATATATACATATACATACATATATATCTATCTCTCTATATATATATCTGTATGCAACATATGTGTGTGCATACATGTGTTTATATATGTATACACATATGAATAAAATTATGTATATTTGATTCGTGTTTCGATGTATGTTGTAAAACTTGATCAAGCAGACTTCTTGTAATTATAAACACTACATTATCCCAGGAGTCGCTTCATTACCATATTTTCTTATAAAATGTGCTGCCCATATGTTTCGATTAATTCTGAAAAGTAATTATGAATTTCGAAAGATTTAGTAAAATAACTAATTATCTATTAAAATGATGTTTGGAATATAATTTAACAAAAGAAATTATGATAGATGATTTTAATTTAAATATGAATTGGCAGTTTGTAGTTTAGTATTCTGGACTGTATCAGGAAGCTGGGGAAGAAAATGCTATACATTTTCATAAACAGACTTATACAGATTTTAGGTGCATTCAAATTGTATTTGACTATTCTTTTTTCTTGACAAAACTAATGCCACATGGGCAAAATCCTTTGAGGGAAAGGTGACACTGCCTTTCCTGCACCTAAGCTCGATGCAGCACTGGCAGAAGGTAATGGCGAACTTCTGCTGACTTTTTTGCCATGAAACTGGGTAACCATCACCACCATTACTACCACCACCACCACCACCATCATCATCATCAATACTAATTAGATAATACTCCTAAAAAAATGGGTGAGATGTCTATGGGTGGATGATGGAAGCACTCCGTCGGTTACGACGATGAGGGTTCCGGTTGATCCGAATCAACGGAACAGCCTGCTCGTGAAATTAACGTGTAAGTGGCTGAGCACTCCACAGACACGTGCACCCTTAACGTAGTTCTCTGGAATATTCAGCGTGACACAGAGAGTGACAAGGCTGGCCACTTGAAATACAGGTACAACAGAAACAGGAAGTAAGAGTGAGAGAAAGTTGTGGTGAAAGAGTACAGCAGGGATCACCACCACCCCCTGCCGGAGCCTCGTGGAACTTTCAGGTGTTTTCGCTCAATAAACACTCACAACGCCCGGTCTGGGAATTGAAACCGCGATCCTATGACCGCGAGTCCGCTGCCCTAACCACTGGGCCATTGCGCCTCCACCTATGGGTGGAACACCTTGGATCAAAGGTCTGCATAATCAGTATTAATCTGGGGGTTAAAGAAAACCAGCAGCAACAGCAATTCTGTTAACAACCAAAGCAACAACATACCCCAGCATCGTCACAACTGTCAACAGTTACATTAATAACAACATCAATGCTTGCTTACTGGAATTACAAACAGCAACAGCAACAAAAACAACAACAACGACAACAACAACAACAATACTTACCACAAAAGAACAACAATAAGAAAAAAATTCAGCATTAAAAAAGAGGGACATCGTAAGAGAATAAGACTGAAAACAACAGCTTGGAACCATGGAATCAAAGCAATTATTTCCAAAATATTTCCGTCAGAGGAACCTTCGGGCAAATTGCAGTAGTTGACGGGTTAATTGAATTCTCCAGGAATACTTGCTACACCTGCCCTACCCACAGTAGAAGTTCCATTATTTGTTGTTGTTGTTGTTGTTGTTGTTGTTCTTCTTCTTCTTCTTCTTCTTCTTCTTCTTCTTCTTCTTCCCCTACTACTACCACCATCATTACAATCACACCAACAATATATAATATTATCCCTAGTATCACCACTAACATTTGCTATTTCACTAACACTTCTTCATTTTTAAGCCATCGAAAGCTTAACTTCGTTGATCGTTCTACATCGTCAATAAACCATAAAAAGACCAACTTCTCTAACACTATTATACATACCATTCCATTGGTTATGATGGTGAGGGCTCCAGTTGATCTGATTAACAGAACAGCCTGCTTATGAAATTAACGTGCAAGTGGCTGAGCACTCCACAGACACATGTACACTTAACCTGACACAGAATGTGACAAGACTGGCCCTTTGAAATACAGATACAACAGAAACAGGAAGAAAGTGTGAGAGAAAGTTGTGGTGAAAGAGTACATTAGGGGTTGCCACCACACCCTGCTGAAGCCTCATGGAGCTTTAGGTGTTTTCACTGAATAAACACTCACAATGCTTGGTCTGGGAATCGAAACTGTGAACCTACAACCACGAGTCTGTTGGCCTAACCACTGGGCTATTGCACCTCTACTAAAAGGAGTGCTCTGTTGGTTATGATGACGAGGGTCCCAGCTGATATGATCAACGAAACAGTCTGCTCTTGAAATTAGCATGCAAGTGGCTGAGTACAGACACGTGTACCCTTAACGTATAGTTCTCAGGGAGATTCAGCGTGACACAGAGTGTGACAAGGCTGGCCCTTTGAAATACAGGTACAACAGAAACATGAAGAAAGAGTGAAAGTTACGGTGAAAGGGTACAACAGGGTTCACCACTACCCACTGCTGGAGCCTCATGGGGCTTTAGGTGTCTAAGCTCAATAAACACTCACAAGTCCACACACCACAAGTCCACTGCCCTAACCACTGGCCCATTGCACCTCCATTCTAACACTACTACATCACCACCAAGCCACTGGCAACTGAAATTCACTAAGGATCTCAGATCACGAACACTTGACTTCACAAACACTTCTGTATAATCTTCAACAAATTAAAACTTCACTAGTAAAACTACATTATCATTAAACCACCAACAACTGAATCTCAATAATACATCCTCATCAATTAAACATCAACAGCTTAACTTTGATATTACCCCATCATTCCTGAATCATCATGAGCTCAGTTTCACTAATACTACATGAATATCATTGAACCAACAATAGATTAAGTTCAGTGCCATCACTGAACCATTGATAACTTAACTTCTCCAACACTACAACATCCATGAACCATCAGCAACGCTATATTAGTAAACCACTGAGAGCTTAACTTCATTAATACTACTTCGTTATCCTCAAATCATCAGCAGCTTAACCTCATTTGTAAACCATCAAAAAGCTAAACTTCACTGATATTTATATAATATTCTACCATATAATATATAATATTCTATCATACCTAAACTATCAACAGTTTAACTTCAGCAATACCTATTTCTTTACTACCCACAAGGGGCTAAATACAGAGTGGACAAACAAACGGATTAAGTCGATTATATCGACCCCAGTGTGTAACTGGTACTTAATTTATCGACCCCGAAAGGATGAAAGGAAAAGTCGACCTCGGCGGAATTTGAACTCAGAACGTAACGGCAGACGAAATACAGTTACGCATTTCGCCCGGCGTGCTAACGTTTCTGCCAGCTCGCCGCCTTAAATACTTCAGCAATACCACATCACTAAACAAGAGATAGCTTAACTTCACCAACCCTACTGGATCATTAAAAAAATATTAATAGTTTGACTTTTCCGTTGTTACTGTGTTATTATCGGAACTGCTATCTACATTACAGTACCCACAGTATCATTCATTCACCATATTTTGCGCAATCAAATTCAGCATAAACCATCATCATCGACTTCACTGTCACAATCACTACCTTCACCAACATCACCACCACCATCATTATCTTCATCATCATCATCACAACATGAGCCTTCAAAAGTGCCTCTATATATGGTCACTTGATCTTTGAGAAAGCAGTCAAATCTCTCAAATATATCATTCAGTTTTCTGAAAGAAGGAATCCTTGATGCACAGAAAAAGATGAGATTTTTCCCAAATGGAATGTCTTTGACCATAGATCTATTGAATCATGACTAAACAACAGCCGTGTCCTTATACCACAACCACTCCCAACCATACGGCCATGCTGGGGCATCACCTAGAACAATTTTAGTCGAAAGAATTAATATTTTTTTCTTAAAAGCCTGTTGTTTATTCTGCTAATCTCTTTTGACAACTCACTAAATTACTGTATGTAAAATATACTTTTTTGACAGGCTTTTTCCAGTTTCTGTCTACCAAATCCACTCACAAGGCTTTGGTCTCCCTGAGTCTATAGCTGAAGATATTTTCCCAAGTGGAATTGAGCCTCAAACCTTGTGTTTGGGAAGCAAACTTATACCAATACAACTACTACCTATTGAAACTCAATCTATTAGATTTAGCATTACAATTACATTAATATTTCCAATGATAGTGTAGCCACCATAACAGTGATCTTCTGCTCATTGTCATCACCTTGTGACGGCACATGGCTCAGTGGTTAGAGCATCAGACTCACAATCATGAGGTAATGAGTTTGATTCCCGGACTGGGCTGTGTGTTGTGTTTTCGAGCAAGACACTCTGTTTCGCATAGCTCCAGTTCTCAGTTGTAGAAATGAGTTGCAACATCACTGGAGCAAAACTGTGTCGGCCTTTGCCTTTCCCTTAGGCAGCATCAGTGGCTTGGAGAGAGGAGACTGGTATGGAAGGGGAACTGCTGGTCTTCCATAAATGACCTTGTCCAGACTTATGCCTTGGAGGGAAACTTTGTCATTGCAATCCCATGGTCATTCATGACCGAAAAGGGGTCTTTACTGTGTACATGAAGAAGGAAGGCTGGTATGCATGGGCGACTGTTGGTCTTCCATAAACAACCTTGCCTGGACTTGTGCCTTGGAGGGTAACTTTCTAGGGGCAATCCCATGGTCAGTCATGACCAAAGGGGATCTTTACTCTTTATCCTGTGTACATGAAGGCTGGTATGAATGGGTGACTGTTGGTCTTCCATAAATAACCTTGCCTGGGCTTTTGCCTGGGCTTTTGCCTGGGCTTTTGCCTGGGCTTTTGCCTGGGCTTTTGCCTGGGCTTTTGCCTCGGAGGGTAACATTCTAGGTGCAAACTCATGCTCATTCATGACCAAAAGCCAAAGCCGGCCTTTCATCACCATCATCTCCTTCATTGGATCTCCATCTACATTTGTCATTAATATCACCTCCACCATAACCACATCACCAATTTGTCAAAATTAACTTTAATACAGATGACCACCACCACTGCTATCGTTATTATCACTAACTTCATTGCCCGCAGTAACAGTGGTGTCATCATCATCATCATTACAACTACAACCAACACTGGTGACTCCTATCACCAATATCAGCCTCAACACCAGCCCCTG
>NC_043013.1:34281356-34303856 GCF_006345805.1 Octopus sinensis | reverse complement strand
TTGACAGCAACGTGTCTTTAAAATCAAACCAAATGTCAACAACAATGCTTAAGTAGTTTAATGCCTACAAGTTTGAAGTGCTTCAGAAAATGCTTAAACTCATTGATCTACCTTAAATTGCTCAATGATCTTCATCCTGCTGTAATCCACAACACATATCCACCACCATAACTCATATATAGCCTCCTCTATACTCTATATCAAAGCCACCAGCATCATACTTTACAAACCACCTACATTGACCTATTAAAAAAAGACGTGAAGAATTATTCAGATTTAAGTAAGCGTAGTGATGGACACCAGCATTGGTTGTCAAGTGATGGTTGAGGTACAGACACAAAAACAAATAACAAAAACGTACATAAATATATATAATCAAGATAAGCAACAGGATATCAAGCAGTGATATAAGCAACAGGATATCAAATGTAGCTGAGGATGGCACCGCATTTAAATTGATCTAATGATTGCATTGTTCAATTAAATGGAGTTGCTTGAAACGGTCGTGCTGCATCACTACTTGATATCCTGTTGCTTATTTTGATTTTATTCACTTTACTTCGAGCTGTGCGGATAATACCGGACTGACTTGGTGCTTCAACTTAAGTACCTAATTCAACTGAATCTCAATTATTTCTATAAATATATATATATATATATATATATATATAATATATATATATATAATAATAAATATTAGGGAATGAATCCAAAATTACAGGGAAAAAATCAGATTTAGGGTTAAATCCAATTTTATAGTAAAATATTATATAATATAATTCGAGACAAAACCACTATTTTAAAATAATTTAAAATAATAAAATAGTGGTTTTGTCTCGAATTATATTATATATATATATATTATATATATATATATATATATACGACAGGCTTCTTTCAGTTTCTGTGTCCCAAATCCACATGTAAGCCTTTGGTTGGTATGAGGCTATAACATGTGGTTGTGAAGCAAGCTTCTTACCACACAGCCACTCCTGTGCCTATTCATGTATTAAACATTTTATCTTAAATTGGTTTCAAATTTTGGCACTTGACCGGTAGTCTTGACAGAGAGGCTAAGTTAATTACAATGACCACAGTACTCAACTGGTCCTATTTTTATTGACCTTGAAAGGATGAAAGATTAAATTGACCTCAGCAGAATTTGAGCTCAGGGTGTTAAGACAGATGAAATATTGGTAAGCACTTTGCCCAGTGTACTAACAATTCTGCCAGCTCATCACCTTACGTTTTATCATATATTTCAAAAAGTTAAGCATTTATCTCTACAGCACTTTCAGAATTATATTGCGATGCCATTTGGTTGTGACACACATAACTTGGTGATTACTTCTGAAAAACATAGTTTTGAGTTCAAATCCACTGTGTGTCACTTTGGGTAAGTGTCTTCAATTACAGCATGGACCAATAAAAGCCTTGGGAGCAGATTTGGTTGATGGAGACTGGAAGAAGCCCTTTGTATGTGTGTGTGTGTGTATGTTTGTGCACGCATGTATCCTTGTCTTGACATCAGGCAATGGTTGTAAATGAGCATTACTCTCATAAAAGCGATGTTGTTCATCTCCAGTTTTTTGTGAATAGCATTACTGCTGATCACAGCAACATATTAACTTGTCTGGAAACTGATGAAAGATGGGGACAGGAATGTCATTGAACCATAAAAAAATTCAACAAATTCCCCATGCAAACATGGAACATTGGATGTTATATGATGGTTATATATATATATATTATATTAGACAGAATGAGATAACAAATCCGAGGCTGTGATGAGTTTTCAGGACATTTATAATGAAATAGTCTTACAGCTGTTTCTGGGATATTATAGATATCCCTTCATCAGAGACGGTGTGGGAAAATATTTGAGTTTGAATTATTGTGGGTAAAAAGATGGGTAATATGGAGGGAAATAAGAGAAGGAAAATAGAAATAAGATATATAAAGATACTGTAGCTGCAGTTCCATTATTCAATGAAATTGGTGTATAGAAGTGGTAAAAAGTTTCCTGTATGTGTTATGTAAGTTCCAATAGCAGTTAGGTTTAGTGGTTAGGGTGTTGCAATCACAATCGCAAGATCATACTTTTAATTTGTAGACGAGTGGTGCCTTGTTTTCTTGAGTAAAGCATTTAATCTCACATTGCTCTGCAATCACTTAAACATCTGACGCATGGTACAAAGTGCACCTATTCAGACAACGTCGATTTGACGAAGAGAGCAAGCTAATGGGCAGCATGAACATTTGATCACTATAAACAAATCATTCGAGCAGGTCGTTCACCCAAAAGCTGAGCACCCATACATCATGTTCGACAAGAGAGTCCATCATATATATATATGTGTGTGTGTGTATGTGTGCGTGTCTGTGTTTGTGTTTGTGTGTAAATGAAAATGATGGTTTCAGTACTTTTGATCATCAGTCTGATCAATCAAGGCAACCCAAGGGTTACACAAAACAGAATACACTGCCTAAAAATATCTCCACCTGTTGTGTGATGAAGTGGGGATGATCTTTCTGACCTTCCAAGAAACAAGAAATAGACAATATATATATAGATGAAAATCACAGGCAATAAAAATAGCAATCACGAAATTGCTGAGTGAAACTGATGTACTTGCTAGTCTCCTTCCTGATAACAAAAAAGGCACAGAAGACATCACATGGTTTTGCTCCACACTTTGCAGCACTGTGTTTCTTTTGAATGTAGTAGTAGTAGTAGTAGTAGTAGTAGTAGTGGCTATAGTTGTTGTAGATGTTGTTATTGTAGTACAAGCTGTGGGTGAGGTAGATAGTGTTGGTAAAATTTTCTTGCTGTATTAGCAGTTACTGATGTTGTTTATTATTATTTTGAATGTATGTGTAATGTGTATATATATATATATATGTGTGTGTGTGTGTGTGTGTGTGTGTTATTGTTGTGTTTGCCCCTGTTATTGTTCTTCCTGTTTCGGCGATGATACATATTAATCTTGTTGTCATTGTTGTTATTGTCATCATTCGATGACTTGTAGTTGTTGCAATGGTTTCTTGATTTCCTCTTGGAGATTAATATGTCTATCTGACCTTTGGTGCATCTTTCGTACTTCTTACCTTTTGCAAGATATGACAGGAATTGACAAAATTTTGAAAATATATTCTCAATCAAAAGAAGAGGAAACAAATGTTCATAAATTACTTTTTGTTCTCACTTCACGATTATATATATATACACCCAGACATACATACATATATACATATATATATATATATATATATATATAATATATATATATACACACACATATATATATACATATATATAATATATATACATATATATATATATATATATATATATATACATACATATATGTATATATATGTATACATGCATATATATTTGTGTGTGTGTATATATTGATAGATATACAAATATGTATGAATATATATATATATATATGCATACATATATGTATATATATGTATACATGCATATATATGTGTGTGTGTGTATATATATATAGATAGATATACAAATATGTATGAATATATATATATATATATGTATATATATATATAGATATAGATATATAGATATATATATATAGATAGATAGATATAGATATAAACATAAATGTATATATAGATAGATAGATCATATATGTATGTACATTTACTTATCTCTCAACCTACCTACCTATTTGTCTGTTTGTCTGTCTGGATAGATAGATAAATTGATAGATAGACAAAGAGAGAGAGAGAGAGAGAGAGAGAGAGAGATAAGGAGAGAGAGATACATGCACGTGCATTATATACATATACATATAAGTGCTATAGTTTGTTTCAAGCATTGCAGAACATGGCAAAAAAATCAGTGTGATGTAGAAAGCATTGCTGTTGCCATCAGTGCTATACCGTTTTCTACACTCACACACATACACCTAGAATATCCATCTATCTATCTATCTATCTATCTATCTATCGATCAGTCTGTCTGTCGGTCTGTCTGTCTCAATGAATGTATATATGTCATTATGTATGAAATAACTATCTATGCGCCACAATGTATATATACCAATGATAGGCCAATTATTGCAGTATTCGTTTTCTGAGATAACATCTCTTGTAAAAGTGTTGTCTTAAAACACAAGCACACACACACACACAGAGAGGCACACACATGTACACACCGACGCGCACACATACATACACAAATACACTATATATATATATATATAATATATATATATATATATATACATAATAAAGTTATAATAAAAAAGAATAGAGATTTATATCCAGCTTTATCTTTTTCATTTCTGCACCTACACATGTTTCTGTGGCAATTAACTAATGCACATTGGAAAATTTGCATCTTTATATGCCCTTATTGTTAGATGCCACTTCTTCAGGATGGCATCAGCCGCATTGTTCAGATAGAATCTAAATTAAATACAAGTCCAGCTGAAATACATGTCATATATATATATATGACACGCCTCTTCCAGTTTCCATGTACCAAATCCAAACATATGACTTTGGTCAGTCTGATGCTATTGTAGAAAACACATGCCAAGGTACCTCACAAAGAAATTGAGGCAAGGCCTATGTGGTTGGAATGGAAACTTCTTAACCACTCATGTATACACCGATGTGTTCATACCAGTATTAATTATAACTACAAACAAAGACATCTCACTGCTGTTTTGCTATAATATTTATTGAGACCTCATTCTGTTTCGGTCACTAATTGGTTTTTCTAATTTCCCGTCCTGCAAATGAATGAAAATTTCTGCTTACATGTTGTTCTAAATACATGGTGATTAAGTGGCTTTTATTGGAGTTGTTAAGTTGAGAGAGACAACCAGGGTGGGGTTGAGTGGAGTCAAACAGCAAGAGGACAAGAGAAAGGAAAAATAGAGGGTCATGTAAAAGTTGGAGAAAAAGAAAAGAAAAAGACATAGAGTAAGATAGTACAGATGTAAGAAGAGATGTAGAAGAAAGGAAAAGGAGGAAAAAACTCTAAAATTAAAGAGGGGAAAAGGGTAGGGCTGTCTTAGTGAATTAGAGGCCTCCAGATGAATCAGTGTACTGAGCCCTATAATATGTTTTGGTAGGAAGCCACAGCATACATAGATTAGAATTGGTCCCCTAGGCTTGTGAGGCCCCTGGGAACTGTGCAGTGTGCCCATGCTTTAAGACAGCATTAGAAGAAGGTGAAGTATTCATTACAGAAAGTTAGCAAGACAACCAAGAAAAGCAAAATATTTGAAAGCAGAAGGGAATTGTGTAAAGTACAGTGTGAAGAATTTTCAAAGAATGGTTAAAAATAATAAGAAAATGGAAAGAGGTTTATATTGTAATTAATAATTGCTTCTTAAGATGCGAGGAGGGAAGTGAGGGCTTTTTGCATTTCATCAACAAATAGAGTGATTTGACACCCCATCTCATTACACAAGTATTACACACACACACACACACACATTTACTTGTATCCTCAATTCTTTACATGTTCTAATCCAAGAATTCTGATCATGCTGGGACAAACTCAACGTTTTGGACAGCCTGAGGCTATAATAAAAAACAGTTGCCCAAAGCACCATGCAGTGGGACTGAACCCAGAACCACGTGGTTGGAAAGCAAACTTTTTACCACACAGTCATGCTTGTGTCTCATCTATATCTATGATACTTTTAAATTCATTTTTCATCCTGGTGTGAGGAACATTAGCGCACTGGTATTTTGTCTGTCGTTACATTCTGAGTTCTAATTCTGCCGAGGTCATTTTGCTTTTCATCCTTTTTGGTGAGATTAAATAAGTACCAGTTACGCACTGGGGTCAATGTAATCGACTTAATCCTTCTGTCTGTCCTTGTTTTTCCCCTCTATGCCCCTGTAGGCAATAAAGAAATAAAAATGGTTTCACAAGATTCAACAGGTCAATGATGTTGTTATTTCTCTCCAATGTCTCACTTTTGGCACAGTTTCTATCACCAAACTTCTTTCTTAACACTAACCACCTTACAGACTACATTGAGAGTGTTATTTTCTGATACCAGTAAGATAGAGGTTTTCTTAGTTAACGTCCAGCGAGCACTGTGTACTGTCCCAGCTTGAATCACTTACGAGTCACATAGAGTGTACTGGATACTTTTTGTCACACCTGTACAGTTAAGAAATCTTGTTGCAGGTTTCACATGTTTATCTCCCCCCCTCTCTCTCTCTCTCTCTATCTCTCTCTCTCTCTCTCTCTATATATATATATATATATATATATACACATATATACACACACAAATATATTTATATCCATATATAAGGATAATTGCAATACACATTTTTTTTAAAATCAATACACAGTGTGAAACAATAGCCCAGAAATCGAAGAATTTTACAAACGAGTATTAAATCCATATAATTAGAGAAAGCAATTTTTAATTGCATTCCTTGATATTCTGTAAACTTATCTATTTATCTCTTTCTGGATTTAAAATTTTCATTAAAAAAATATTTTGTTACTTTTTTTTTCTCTCCTCAAATTGCAGTAGTGTTAATTCAAGCTGAAGATTTCAAGTTGACACGATGTAAATAAAACCTATAATTTCAGCTCTTTAAATTTTTGATCTCTTCCTCTTTGATCTCTGATCTCTTGATCTGCTTTAATTAATGATTTTATTTTTTTTCTCCTACGTTAGATTACATTTGAATTTTTTTGTTTCCTTTAATTCTCATTGTTTACAACAATCATTATTGTAATTATTCTTATTATTATCATCATCATCATCATCGTTACCACTATCATGCTCATTATCACTATTATTATTAGTGGTGTGGTGAGCTGATGGAATCATTAGAACGTTGATAAAAAGAATGTTTCCCAGTGCTTGTTCCCGCTCTTTACATATGGAGTTCAAGCCCTGCTGAGGTCAACTTTGCTTTTCATTTTTGGGGTTGATAAGATAAAGTACCAGTCACATAGTGAACTCAATATAATCGAATATACCTCCCTAATTGCTGGCCTTTGACTATTTCTTCAAGCTCATTACAACCTAAATCGAAATCCTGTGAAGTCCAACTTTGGCTGTCATCCTTTTGGAGTCAATAAAATATAATACCAGTCAAGTATTGGGGGTCAATGTAAATCGACGAGCCATCACCAATTGTTGGCCTTGTGCAAAAATTTGAAATTGTTATTATTATCATTACCATTATTATTGCATAATGCGGTCTTCTACCTAGCCAGTCCCTATCAAACTGTCCAACACATGCCAGCATAGGAAAACAGACGTTAAATGATGATGATGATGAGGAGGAGGAGGAGGAGAAGGTGGATTGCAGCAAGCTGGTTGAATCATTGGCACACAAAATGCCTTGCAGCATTTCATCCATTTTTACATTCTGAGTTCAAATTCTACCAAGGCTAACTTTAGCTTTCATAGTTTCGGGGTCAGTAGAAATAACTACCAGCTGAGTAGTGAGTTCCATGTAATTGACCAGACTGCTTGCCCCAAATTTCAGGTCTTCTGCTTGTTAGCAACACTATACCAAAAGAGGGAGCCGTATTAAATGATCAAAGGTCCTTTGGGTCATTCTGTCTTGAGATTTCTAACACAGGTGCAGGAGTGGCTGTGTGGTAAGAAGCTTGCTTACCAACCACATGGTTCTGGATTCAGTCACACTGCATGGCACCTTGGACAAGTGTATCTACTATAGCCTCGGGCCAACCAAAGCCTTGTGAGTAGATTTGGTAGACGGAAACTGAGAGAAACCCATTGTATATATATATGTGTGTGTGTCTGTGATTGTCCCCCTACCATCACTTGACAACCGATGCTGGTGTGCTTATGTCCCCGTAACTTAGCAGTTTGGCATAAATACTAGGCTTACAAAGAATAAGTCCTGGGGTTAACTTTTTTGACTAAAGGCGGTGCTCCAGCATGGCTGTAGTCAAATGACTGAAATTGGCAAAAGAAAGGAAAAAGAATAGAACCCTCATTAGAATCCTTGTTGTTCCTAACAAGGCTGTTTTCTGTAATAACCCCATCCTGATGGTAATTTGTAGCAGTTTCTCAAGCCAGGATCAATAAAATAAGTACCAGTTGAGCACTGGGGTCGATGTAATTGACTAGACCCCCAACCCCTCCCCTAAAATTCCAAGCCTTGTGCCTATAATAGAAAGGATTTTACCAACTGCTCCCAGAGCACCAACCACAATCGGTACCACTTCTACGTGTTTGATTCTCCATTGTTTCTTGGTTTCCAACTTCAGCTCCTGTTATTTCTCCCCTTTCTCACTTACCTTCTCATTAACCCAATGTTCCACAGTGAAGCTATATCCACAATGATTACTTCACTCTTCTTTTATACAATAACAATGTCAGGTTTTCTAACCACAACAAAATGGTTACACTGGATGGACATGTCCTGCAAGATCTTATAATTTTCATTTTCAGTGACCATTTCCATTTGGTGCTCATACCATGTTATCACTTCTGTTAATGTCGTACTTGTGACAGAGTTTCCAGTGAACCGATCTAGTAGTTTTGTAATTTCTTCACTTGCACTCTTTCTTTTCTCCAGACAATCTCTCAACATCAATTCTTGCCTCATTTTGCTTCTCTGTCTATATATATATATATTCTTTTACATTTTGCAGTCATTTGACTGTGGCCATGCCAGAGCGCCGCCTTTAGTCGAGAGAATCAACCCCAGGACTTAGTCTTTGTAAGCCTAGTACTTAACTTATTCTATTGGTTTCTTTAGCCAAACCACTAAGTTACAGGGACGTAAATACACCAACATCAGTTGTCAAGCGAAGGTGGGGGATAAGCACAAACATACACACACACACACATATATATACGACGGGCTTCCTTCAGTTTCCACTCACAACGTTGTGGTTGGCCTGAGGCTATAGTACAAGACACTAGTCAAGGTGCCACTCAGTGGGAATGAACCCAGAACCATGTGGATGGTAAGCAAGCTACTCGCCACACAGCCACTCCTGCACCTATATATATATATATATATATAAGATGGACTTCTTTCAGTTTCTGACTACCAAACCCACTCACATGGTTTTGGTCTGCATGAGGCTATAGAAGAAGACACTTGCCCAAGATGGGAATGAACCTGGAACTATGTGGTTGGTAAGCAAGCCACATACCACACAGCCACTCCGGCAATATATTTCCCTCACTCTTTTCCTTTCTCTCTATTGTCTCTACATCACTCTCTACATCACTCAATTAGTATTTACCTCTTATCTTTAACTATATTTTCTTTTGTAACCCCTATTCTTCTACCTTTCCCCCCTACTTATCACTTTTCATGCACACACACACATACACATACACACTTACGTGTATGTTTTATAACCACCCTATATATACACACATATGTGTTCTCTAATCCTCTGCACACCCTCTCCTCATCCTCTACCTCCATATTTCTGCTTGTCTCTTCTCTTTCCCCACCCTAAAAATCAGACTAATTACTCCTGACTTCTTCAATATAATTTAAGTGTTGCTACACACACACACACACAACACACATCACCCACATACACATATATGTATATATATATATATATATATATATATATATGTATATACATATATGTATAATGCAAATAGATATATAACCTCAAATTTAGTTTTCTTTAAAAACTATTTCTGTTTAATTTTTTGTTCACTTTAATTATTTCAATTTTCCTTTACCGCTTTTTATCTTATGATATAATTATAATTTCTCATTATATATATATATATATATTATATATATATGTGTGTGTGTGTATGTTTGCACACACTCACATATATATATATAGGTAGATAGATAGATAGAGAGAGAGAGATTGCTAGATAGATAGATAGATAGATAGATAGATTGATAAGTAGGTACACATTTGTGTGTATGTGCACGCATATATATATATGTATGGTTTTATTGAAAAATTATTTGTTTAATATTGTTGTTTTTGCTTAGTGTTTTTATTTTTTGCTTTATTATTTTTTCTTATATCATAATTATGATTTCTCTCATCTTTCACTTTTTTTAATTCATTTTCGCCTGAATTTCTTTTCTTTTGTTAAACATTTTACAAAATTATTCTTCCATCAATTATCATGCTTAAATTAATTCTTTTCTTTCCTTGCTGCTGCCACATCTTTGATTCCCCACCTCCCTTCTCTCACAATACTCCTTGACTCAATCTGCTAGTCTCTGTCTCTCTCTCTATCTCTCTGTCTTCCTCTCTCTCCCTCTCTCCTTCTCTCTTAAATGTCTTTCTCATACAACTTATTCTCTCCCTCACCCTATATGTGTATGCATTCTTTTACTAGTTGCAGTCATTTGACTGTGGCCATGCTGGAGCACCGCCCTTAGTCGAAAAATCGACTCCGGGACTTATTCTTTGTAAGCCTAATACTTATTCTATCGGACTGTTTTGCCAAACTGCTAAGTTACAGGGACATAAACACACCAAAGCTACGCAGTGGAACTGAACCCGAAACCATGTGGCTGGGAAGCAACCTTCTTACCACACACCCACGGCCATATACACATACATATACACACTCTATATACAAATTATATATATATATATATATATAATGCATGTGTATATGTATTTTTTATACATACATACATATATATATATATATATATACATATAAAACTTCTGAATACCCCACTTCCCTTTCCTTCCAACTAGTATCTCTTCTTCCTTCTATCTGCTTCACATTCTATTCTACTTTCTGTTATTATTATTATTATATTGAAAATAAAATAAACTTACCACTACACTTAATGTGGTTGATGGTGGTGGTGGCGATGATGATGATGATTATAGTAGTAGTAGTAGTAGTAGTAGTAGTAGTAGTAGTAGTAATAGTAGTAGTAGTAGTAGTAGTTGTAGTAGTAGTTTGCAGTAGCTATAATTGATGCTGGTATTGTCGCTGTCGTTTCATTTTTGCCAGTCTTATTTTTATTAATTTTGTGTAATTTTGCTGTTTTTCTTTTAGGGTGGGGGTTGGAGGTTCATAAGTTTGTTTCTTTGTTTTTCTTCATTTTTTTTCTTTTTCTGCCTCTCTTTCTTTCTTTCTCTCTCTCTCTCTTTTCTCTCTCACTTTTCATGTATTTTTCATCTACTTCTTGCTCTAGTTTCACTCTTTCTACTTTTCTTATTCTCTCTCCTCTCTCTCTCTCTCTCTCTCTCTCTCTCTCTTTCCTTCCTTTCTTTTCTTCTTTGTCTCTTCCTGCATTTCACTTCCTTTCTTTTCCTTTTCTCTATCGCCGTCTGTCTTTCTTTTCTTTGTCATTTCTGACAAGTTTTGCTTCATTAAGTCTTTCAGTCAATTAAAAGTTCAATATAATTATCTGATTACATTATTAATTGCTGTCAATCAAATTGCAAGTCTCTCATGCAATTTCTGCAAATTTTTTGACTTTTTATGTTATTTTCTATCATTATAGTAATTATTATTTTTTTATTTTATTCCTCAATCTTAAGTTTTCTGTCTAATTTAAACTATCAATGCATCATCCTCTCTTGTTTTCATCATTGATTTTTATATTTTATTTTTAATTATACTCTTCTGCTTTATTTTACCATTTTTCTTATATTCTAATTTTTTAAATTTTAAATATATATTTAAATCTTTCCCTTTCTCTCTCTCTCTCACCCCTCTCTCACTCTGTCTATTATTTTTCTTTTTTAATCTAATATAACTTAAAACCCCCAAAACCCCCCAACATATATTCTCCTTGTACTGAAATTCATGGTTCTCTTATTAATTACAAAATAATTACACACGCATAGTAACACATGCACACATTCACACACATGCATACACATATTGTTATGTCTATATGTGTGTGCGTATGTATGTATATATATATATATATATATATATGTTGCACACACGTCTGTTGTTGTCTCAGTGTGGTACAGGATGTGTGTTTCTGTTAGTAGTATTAGTTGTAATATAGTACTATTATTAATAAACCGTTGGTTGCACAGAGGTGGAAGAAAGGAGAAAGGAAAAATAAAAAGGAAGAAGGAATGAAAGATTGAGAGAGAGAGAGAGAGAAAGGGATTGTGAAAAAAGAGAAGACAGATAGATTAAGAGAGGGAAGAGGGCAAAGAGAGAGGGAAGAGTGAGTGAGAGAGAGGCCATCAAATTCTGAGTACATAATTACAGAAATTTCATAATTTTCATATCTGTCATTATCATAATTTCGTATGGATGATTGTCAGTTGTGTTTCATTATTTTCATTTGGATGTGCCATGTTTGTGTGTGTGTGTTTGTGTGTGTGTGTGTGTGTGTGTGTGTTGTGTGTGTGTGTGTAGAAGCACATCGGTTAATAATTTAATCTTGCAATCATAAGGTGTGAGAGTCGATCCTACTTTGTGGCATCTTGAGCGAGTAATCTTTTCTACTCTAGGCACAAGGCCAAAAAGTTTTGGGGAGAAGGGCCAGTCGATTAGATCGACACCAGTAAGCAACTGGTAATTAATTTATCAATCCCAAAAGGATGAAAGGCAAAGTTGACCTCGACAGAATTTATCATGAGTAAATATTGTTAAACAGCATTAGGTGAAGCTTATATTTTGCAAGAGAAATTGGGTAAATGGAAACTGTACAGGAATACTTGTTGAATTGACTATAATACCAGTAATACAAAGGACCAGCCTTGTCATGCATTTTGTCTCACTGATTGAGCATGAGAATTACGTTAACATATGTCAGTATATTCCTCAGGCATTTTCATGAAAATTTGAATAAACAATTTGGTCGTTCATCTGATTGAATAACTGAATCCATATTGTCAAAACTGATACAGATCCATTTACCATATATATACATATATACATCCATACATAAACCCTACACACATACATACGTACATACATAAACACTACACACATAAATACACACACACATACATATATACATACACACTTACATGCATACACACATATATGCATACATATATATATATATATATATATATATATAGATATGTGCTTATATGTACATATGTGTGTGTGTGTGTGTGTATTTCAAATCAAAATTACGAAAATGCTTTGAAAACTTTATCATGGATAAAAGAAAGCAAATTTACATTTTTAGCAAAATATGCTACCAGTTTCAATCATTTAAAAAGACGATTTAGTCATGTTGAAATAAAAAGGAAAACTAATCTTTCATGATGTCAATTCTAGAAGTTCACATGCTATCCTTTAGTGTTGATATTTCATTTCCATCTGATTACTGCTGGGAAGTACTAGTAGCAGCAGCAGCAGCAATGCTAATGGCTGTAGTACTCATGGTATTGATTATGTCAGTATAACTGGTGGCCGTGGCTGCTTCAGCAAATGCTGCTGTAAGGATGATGATAGTTGTCTTGCATTTTCTCTGACAGTTATTTAGAAGGGATCAGTGTTAATACATTTGCTTAAAGCAGAAATAAAAACTGACGCATGGATTCCATTTGACACAAAATTAAATATACTGTAGTAATATGAAACAAGCTGAAAGAAAGAATCAATCCAAGAAAGGAATCTGATAAAAACGGTTTTGAAATTTTCTTTAAGAAAATATACTTCTGCATTAAATTTTAAAATGCTCAATTGACTGTCAATATAATCAATAAATATTTCCCTGAGAAATTTTTGGTTTTGTGATAAAGATGAAAGTCTAAATTGACCTTTTCAGTTCAACTTCGCATTTTTATTCAATGGGTGCAGGAGTGGCTGTGTGGTAAGTAGCTTGCTTACCAACCACATGGTTCTGGATTCAGTCCCACTGCATGGTACCTTGGGCAAGTGTCTTCTACTATTCTACTATAGCCTCGGGGCGACCAAAGCCTTGTGAGTGGATTTGGTAGACAGAAACTGAAAGAAGCCCGTCATATATATATATATATGTGTGTGTGTGTTTGTGTGTGTGTATTTGTGTGTCTCTGTTTGTCCCCTAACATCACTTGACAACCAATGCTGTTGTGTTTATGTCCCCGTAACTTAGCAGTTCAGCAAAAGAGACTGATAGAATAAGTACTAGGCTTACAAAGAATAGTCAATTTCTTCAACTAAAGGTGGTGCTCCAGCATGGCCACAGTCAAATGACTGAAACGTAAGAGTAAAAGTGTTGAGGTCCATAAAGTTAAGCACTAGTCTAAGTGACAGTATCAACGGAATTGATTAACCCCATTTTCCTAAAAACCTCCTAGCCTTGTCCCTATACCAGAAGCTGCTATTATTAACTCATTCATTTAAAACGCCAGACTGTGTGGTATCATTATCATTATAGTCGTCATCTTCATCACCATTTAACATGCATGTTCCATGTTGGCAAAGGTTGGATGCTTTGACAGGATCCAGCAGCATCTTACTCCAATGTCTGCTTTAGTAAAGTCTTTATGACTGGATGACCTTCCTAACATCAACCACTATACTGATCGTACTAGGGGCTTTGTTTTTTTATTTTGCTTGTTTACATGGCACCAGCATTAGAGTAGTCACTGTACAGCTTGCAAGATTAACATCCCCTTGAACTAAGTGGGAATAGAGTAGAGAGAGAAGTGGCTTTTTGCTCAGTGATGAAGGTTTAAAGTGTGAACAAAGGGGTCAGAATAAGTTTCTTGCTATAGAGGAACCACACGATTATTCATATCATAAATGAGAGGGTTGAAGAGAGGCCATGGAGGAGCTGGAAGGAAAGGGAAATACTGATGATGATGTATCAAGGTGGATCTTGAGATATAAGGTGAGTAAAAGTGAGTGGGTGCAAAGGAACAGGAAGTGTGGAGGGGTGGAGTTTTCAAGAGTGTATAGGAGAGTGAGAGATGGTTAGAGATAAGGAATGGGTGAGGAGATGAATATGATAAAGAAAACGTGTTCAAGGATGATAAGTAGGGAAGAGTAGGTGACAACTGTAGGGATTGGATAGTGTTGAGTGATGACCAATGATACATGAGATTGGGAGGTAAGGGAGAGAAATATGACTGTCAGTGTAGAAAAAGGGTGGGTGAGGTAAAGAGCAGCAGAATAGTAATAATCATACAAAGGACAAGAGAAGAACGAGAGAGGAAGAGAGAGAGAGAGAGAGAGAGAGAGATAATATGTGGTTAGGTAGGATGTCAGAGTGTAGGGCCAAATTAGTAAATGGGGTTGAAAGAAATGTATGAAAGAGAGATTGATGGTGTCTGAAAGGGGTGATCAATGTAAAGTATGGGTGGAGAGGAAAGCATTAAAAATGAAAGAGGTACATATTGATGTTGGCAAAAATGTTACTTTCTCTGAAGAGTATTATTACACATACTTCAACATGTATAATTGTAGTAAATACATTATTAATGCATTTGTTGTTATTTGTTATATGGGGAAAAATATTTGCTAGAATTATTGTTTCTTTCCTAATTGAAAAAGTTCAGAGAATTTATAAACATTGTTTATTGGAAATTTTACAATTAAATAACAATTCTGCTTTAATGTTAAATTTTGGTTTTTAGTACAACTTAAAATCTATTTTTTCATTAGTAAATCTCAGTATATTTTTTCCGATTTTTGTATATAGATTTTTATTTAAGCCTTCATTAACACTTGTGTGTGCCTCTCACTCTCTCACTTTTGCTCTCCCATTCTCACACTCTCTTCCTCCCTCTCTCTCTCCTTCTCGTTCTTTCTCTTTATATATATACGTGTGTGTATGTGTATATATATATATATATACATGTACATGCCCATATATCTGCGTGTATGCATCCATACTTATACGAGTGTGTACTTAGATGTACATTCACACATCTGCATGCACACATATGTGCATGCATGCACACACATATACACACACATGTGTGTGTCTTTATCTCCATGTACCTATGCACATGCACATGGGAGTATGCACACTAGCACATGCATGCACGAGTGTGCATGTGTACATACATGCACATGCATGGGTGTACATGTATATGGGCATATACATGTGCATATATATACATATATACCCCCACACCTACTGCCTCTTCCTACTTCTTCCCAACCACATGATCAATTACTTGTCCACCATGTGGTCAATTTCCTGTTCACCATACAGTATTTTCCAACTAATTGTTGTCGCTGAAATACTGATATCAAACCACTAATCTGTGTGACCTTCCTTCTCCAGTCACAGGCTAACATCCTGTAATAAACATTGCATCTCTTCAGTTGAACTGTCATCCAGACCCCGGTGGCTGAAGACTAGCCACACTCTTGAAAATTAGAGTACCAAGGAGTCTGAATCAAACTGGCTTTGATCTATACAAAAAATATGTTGAGTGCCCTTCTTACATTTGTCTTCTCAATCATATATATATATTTTTGCCATGGTAGATCTCTAGCCACTACACATTCTTTATTTTCTCTCCTTGTTTCTTTCTGTGTTCCTTTCTGTGGAAGAGCATAGGCTCGAAACGTTAAAGACTTTTTCACTTCCCGGGCATTAAACTAATACATCTGTTTGTTGTGTAAACCACCTGTCTTTGTCTTTCGTTTTTTTTGTGAATTCTCCCTATACATGTATATATATATATTATAAAATCCGTTCTGTCTGTGTGTGTGTCATCTGATTGTGCTCAAATTTGATATGTCGATACCGACGGTATCATGGCGTGTATAAGTCTTGAAAAAATTACAAAAATTGATTCCAGGTGAGAATACCACCGATAAAGCCGTGGGAACGTGCATTTGTACGCGCAAGTACATCAGCTGTTGCGATGTACTTACTGGTACTTTAAACTCTTCAGTTGCATATTTGTGTGAATAAAATCGTTTTTCTCTGGAACAGAAAAAGTCTATCTTTATTTCTTCATTTGCTGGTGTCTCAAATTTAGGTTAAATCAGTGCTTCTCAAAGGGGAGACCTATGGGACGGTCGTACAAGTTGTTTTGAGAAAATTTGGTTTAAATGTTTGACAACTCAGTCCCGTCCATTGGATGGGGGGCATTTTGCTCATATGTATGTATATATATATAAATTAGAGAAAAGCCACTATTATGCAATTCAAACAATGATAAACATAAACCAAATCATAAATAAAAGATAAAATATATTTTTTAAAACATATAACTAGATTTCAAGAATTACAAAAATGAATAATCAATACATAATAAGTGAAAAACCTACGTACGTTCATGCCTATAATTAAATTCAAATTACAATTAAATTTAAATTTAATCGAAAATCAATTCAATTTAAAATTATAGTTACTTTTCAGGTTAACAATAATAGTTAAATAAATAAGCAAACAGAATTAAACAATATATATATTCATATTGTGAAATTTGATTTAATACTAAATTGAATTTTTCCCTATAAGTTTGGAGTTATACTCCCTAATATTTCATATATATATATACATATATATATCATCATCATTGTTTAATATCCTTCATGTTGGTATGGGTTGAACAGTTTGACAGGAGCTGGCCAGGAAGGAGCCTGCACTAAGCTTCTGTTGTCTGTTTTGGCTGGGTTTTTATGGCTGGATGTCCTTCCTAATGCCAACTACTCTGTACAGTTGGCTGAGTGCCTTTTTCTCCATCTATACATACATGCATGTGTGTATATATATATATATATATATATCTATATATATATATATATATATCTATATATATATATATATATATATATATGCATGTGTTAAGTACACATGTATGTGTAATACTCCCTTAACTAAAAATCATGAGTTACTCAAATTCCTAGATTTTCATGTAAAGGTGCTTTTAATATTTGATATAAGTATTTCGGTACAAAATTCTAGGGCTTTCATAACTTCTGTAGTGTTGTTCTTAACAAATAAACTATATACACATTGATTTATGTATATAATTCTCCTCGCTCAACTTGTAAAACCAAATATATTTATATGCATGTATCTATCTATGGATATATATGTATGTATGTAAGTATGTATGTCACTACGATTGTTTCAAACCATTCTTACATTCTTTAATACATAGGTAAGCTGTTGTGCAACATTTTACCTATGTATTAAAGGGTGTAAGAGTGTTTTGAAACAAATGAATAGACTTTCAATAAAGAATGTTATTAATTCCATTTTCTATCAATTCTAATTTTTTTAATAAACTCTGTGGAAACTATGGAATTTCTTATGAATATCCAGAACAGGAGCATTTCCACTGTATGATGACATCAGGTAGCCAACAGCATCAGGTAGAGGACGAGCTTTGCATTGCATTCTACAAGTACCAGGAGCATTTCCACTGTATGATGACATCAGGTAGCCAATAACATCAGGTAGAGGACGAGCTTTGCATTGCATTCTACATGTATATATATATACATATATATATTGTTATCATCTTCCCATGTTATCCTGGGTTGCACGATACACACACACACACACATACATATACACACATACATTTATACATTATATATTCTTACCAATATTTTCTTAAGGCACTCATTTCTTTTAACCTGTTGGTCTCCTTTGGGTTATTTAAATCAGAGAATATAAGCAAAACAATTGATTAAACTTTTAACACACACTGCCATGGACATATAGACACACATTCATGGACACACACACACACACATGCATACATACATGCACACACACATACATATTCCTTCACACACACATCATAAGCTTAGCTTAGACTTTCACTGTTATAGAATTCTATAAAACAATTCCTGAAATGGTGGACTTTAAATTGGAAATAAAAGAATCAATTGTGACTTGAGGCAATAATTGAAAGAATAAATTACGAAAATTCTTCAGGGGAGGCAAAATTATTATGAAAGACAAAATGGGGTATGCATATGTTGTAACTTGTTTTACCATGTGGGCGGCACTCTGTGTGTATTTATATGTGTACATATATATATATATATATAATATATATATATATTATATATATATATATATATATAATATATATATATATGCATGTGTTAAGTACACATGTATGTGTAATACTCCCTTAACTAAAAATCATGAGTTACTCAAATTCCTAGATTTTCATGTAAAGGTGCTTTTAATATTTGATATAAGTATTTCGGTACAAAATTCTAGGGCTTTCATAACTTCTGTAGTGTTGTTCTTAACAAATAAACTATATACACATTGATTTATGTATATAATTCTCCTCGCTCAACTTGTAAAACCAAATATATTTATATGCATGTATCTATCTATGGATATATATGTATGTATGTAAGTATGTATGTCACTACGATTGTTTCAAACCATTCTTACATTCTTTAATACATAGGTAAGCTGTGTGCAACATTTTACCTATGTATTAAAGGGTGTAAGAGTGTTTTGAAACAAATGAATAGACTTTCAATAAAGAATGTTATTAATTCCATTTTCTATCAATTCTAATTTTTTTAATAAACTCTGTGGAAACTATGGAATTTCTTATGAATATCCAGAACAGGAGCATTTCCACTGTATGATGACATCAGGTAGCCAACAGCATCAGGTAGAGGACGAGCTTTGCATTGCATTCTACAAGTACCAGGAGCATTTCCACTGTATGATGACATCAGGTAGCCAATAACATCAGGTAGAGGACGAGCTTTGCATTGCATTCTACATGTATATATATATACATATATATATTGTTATCATCTTCCCATGTTATCCTGGGTTGCACGATACACACACACACACACACACACACACATACATATACACACATACATTTATACATTATATATTCTTACCAATATTTTCTTAAGGCACTCATTTCTTTTAACCTGTTGGTCTCCTTTGGGTTATTTAAATCAGAGAATATAAGCAAAACAATTGATTAAACTTTTAACACACACTGCCATGGACATATAGACACACATTCATGGACACACACACACACACACATGCATACATACATGCACACACACATACATATTCCTTCACACACACATCATAAGCTTAGCTTAGACTTTCACTGTTATAGAATTCTATAAAACAATTCCTGAAATGGTGGACTTTAAATTGGAAATAAAAGAATCAATTGTGACTTGAGGCAATAATTGAAAGAATAAATTACGAAAATTCTTCAGGGGAGGCAAAATTATTATGAAAGACAAAATGGGGTATGCATATGTTGTAACTTGTTTTACCATGTGGGCGGCACTCTGTGTGTATTTATATGTGTACATATATATATGTACATATATAATATATATATATATATATATATATATATATATATGGACACAAATACATATATGTATGTAATTTTACATATGTATTCGTGTGTACATATATATATATATATATAATAACACATACATACACACACATGCACACAAACATATTAATTGATGTACACACATACATGCATGCACTTTAATATATCGAAACACGTCTATTGCAACTTGTAGAGTTTGTAGCTGGTTGAGTAAAGTAAAAAAGAAAAAAAACATAAGAAGAAACAAACTATAAACAAACATAATGATATAAAACAAAAACAAATGACAAACAAAATCATGATTTTTGTTTCTATTACTGTATGTTTTTTTTTTCTATTTTTAGTTTTCGTTTTTTTTTTTTGGTTTGCTTTATTTTTAATGGTAATATTGAAAGTTTGTTATAATTGCTATTTATGCAGAGTGGAACACTTTAATTACCCAGTGGCATTCTTTTAGTTAAGGTCACTTATAATATAGTTCTAAAAACAAAGTAAAAACATAAATGTAAATCCTATTCTGAAGCATCAAAACAAATTTCAAGAATTTGCAGAAATAAAGGTAGATTTACAAAAGAAGTCAATAAAGAAAAAATATTTAATCATAAATCAATATTTTTATCAATGATTCTGAAATTCTCATAAGTAATTTTGGCAGTTCCTCTCTTTGAATTCGGCTCCATTATTTTGCACCTATCTTTTTTTTATTTTTTGTATGGAACTTGGTACTTATTTCATCATCGTCATCATTGCTGATCTTTTCAATGTCCACAATTTCCATGTTTATATGGGTCACGTAGGTTTCATTAAGGCAAATTTTCTGCCACCTAATGCAATCAAATCTTACCTGCTTCCAAACACAGTAATATTTTCCCATGACTAGACATTTTCCACAAAGATTTTCAGTGAGTGATGTCACTTGTATGACAAAGGTATTCACTTGCTATTATCTCATTATCTCAAGACAATGGGGACACACACACACGCATATTTCTCTGTCTCTCTCTATATATATGTAGATATATATAAATGTATGTATATATATATAATATATATATTATATATATATGGACACAAATACATATATGTATGTAATTTTACATATGTATTCGTGTGTACATATATATATATATATATAATAACACATACATACACACACATGCACACAAACATATTAATTGATGTACACACATACATGCATGCACTTTAATATATCGAAACACGTCTATTGCAACTTGTAGAGTTTGTAGCTGGTTGAGTAAAGTAAAAAAGAAAAAAAACATAAGAAGAAACAAACTATAAACAAACATAATGATATAAAACAAAAACAAATGACAAACAAAATCATGATTTTTGTTTCTATTACTGTATGTTTTTTTTTTCTATTTTTAGTTTTCGTTTTTTTTTTTTGGTTTGCTTTATTTTTAATGGTAATATTGAAAGTTTGTTATAATTGCTATTTATGCAGAGTGGAACACTTTAATTACCCAGTGGCATTCTTTTAGTTAAGGTCACTTATAATATAGTTCTAAAAACAAAGTAAAAACATAAATGTAAATCCTATTCTGAAGCATCAAAACAAATTTCAAGAATTTGCAGAAATAAAGGTAGATTTACAAAAGAAGTCAATAAAGAAAAAATATTTAATCATAAATCAATATTTTTATCAATGATTCTGAAATTCTCATAAGTAATTTTGGCAGTTCCTCTCTTTGAATTCGGCTCCATTATTTTGCACCTATCTTTTTTTTATTTTTTGTATGGAACTTGGTACTTATTTCATCATCGTCATCATTGCTGATCTTTTCAATGTCCACAATTTCCATGTTTATATGGGTCACGTAGGTTTCATTAAGGCAGATTTTCTGCCACCTGATGCAATCAAATTTTACCTGCTTCCAAACACAGTAATATTTTCCCATGACTAGACATTTTCCACAAAGATTTTCAGTGAGTGATGTCACTTGTATGACAAAGGTATTCACTTGCTATTATCTCATTATCTCAAGACAATGGGGACACACACACACGCATATTTCTCTGTCTCTCTCTATATATATGTAGATATATATAAATGTATGTATATATATATATATATAATGTATACTCTCCTTACTCTTTTACTTGTTTCAGTCATTTGACTGCGGCCATGCTGGAGTACCGCCTTTAGTCGAGCAAATCGGCCCCGGGACTTATTTTTGTAAGCCCAGTACTTATTCTATCGGTCTCTTTTTGCCGAACCGCTAAGTGATGGAGACGTAAACACACCAGCATCAGTTGTCAAGCAATGC
>NC_043013.1:34273856-34278856 GCF_006345805.1 Octopus sinensis | reverse complement strand
TGGCAACAAAACTCCAAATGATTATCATCACAATTAACTTTGTAGAAAACTGGATGATATCTGGTTCATGATAACATAAATGGTGCCTAGTGGTTACTTACTGTTGAAGAAATGTTAGAATAGTTATGGTTAAAATACATTTAATGTATTTGTTACCATATTTCTGTTAAGATGCTCTGTGTTTCTTTCAATTAATTTTAACTATAACAAAGAATTTAGTAAAATAACTTAGTTATCATTAAGCTAGTGTTAGGAGCATAAATTGTGACTAAAGTTTGGTGTAAACTTATGAAAGCAAGGCATTTGTACTACAGAGCCAGAAGTGGTCTCAGCTGGGTTGGTATCGAAAGGGTTAAATGTAACAAAGAATTTAGTAATATAACTTAGTTATTATTAAGCTAGATTTAAGAACATAAATTGTGACTAAGGTTTGGCGGAAACTTATGAAAGCAAGACATTTGTACTACAGAGCCAGAGCTGGTTTCAGCCAGTTTGGAACTGAAAGAACAGATTTAGGTTTAAATGACCATAACATGTTTAATTTCTCTGGTATGTAAAAAAAATTCATTTTAGCCTAAAAGTATTAAAATGTAAATTGAAGAGTATAGTAATTTGGTTGTTGTAACAGCTTGTCTTTCCAGACACCTTGCTTATTTTTTTTCTTGAATTTGAAAAGAGGGTTTCTTAACCCTTTCATTACTGTATTTATTTTGAGATGCTCTGTGTTTCTTTCAATTAATTTTAAATATAACAAAGAAATTAGTAAAATAACTTAGTTATGATTAAGCTAGTGTTAGGAACATAAATTGTGACTTAGGTTTGGTAGAAAATTTTATTTCAAAACTTACGAAAACAAGACATTTGTACTCAGAGCCAGAGACGGTTTCAGCCGGGTTGGTAACAAAAGGGTTAAAATATTACTGGAATATGAAACAACATATGTAAGGTCATAATATAACATTATGGAGGGTAGTGCTAAACAGTGATAAGTAATGTTGCAATGTTATCCTCCATCTGAATATGCTTGATGCAAGTTTGAACTGGGGACCAGGCTATTCACTGAATTTTGTCACGGAGAATATACATCACTTGTTGATAAATTGTGTGTATATACTTAGACAAGGCAGCGAGCTGGCAGAATCATTAGCATGCTGGGCAAAATGCTTAGCGGTATTTCGCCTGTCTTCATTGGTTGACTTTGCCTTTCATCTTTTTGGGGTCGATAAATAAAGTACCAGTTATGCACTGGAGTTAATTTAATCAACTTAATTTCTTTGTCTGTCCTTGTTTGTCCCCTCTATGTATAGCCCCTTGTGGGCAATAAAGAAATATTTATACCTAGATCAGTTTGCAGCGCCACCTAGCTAGACTGTGAGATGCTAGCATTTCGGAGTAGTTATCTCCTCATCTGTCACAGACACTAGGCAGACAATGCTATGAACTGAATTAAGAGATTGACTCTTGTATGCTTTTCCAGTCACTGGACAATGAGTTTAGGTAGGTGGTGCTGCAAGCTGATCTAGGTGTATACACACCATTTGTCAATGAACGAGATATATTATCTGTGATAAAATGCTGTGAGTAGCTTGTTCCCTAGTTCGACCATGCATCAAGCGTATTCGGGTTGATAATAACTTTGCAATAATATAGCATTATTTTTGTTTTATTCCTTGACATAACTCTCCATGTTTTGATTAATTCTTCACCTGCATTGCTCAGAGCTTTTTTAAACATTCATCAAATCAAATTTATTAAAAAAAATAAACACAAGATGGGGAAACATGGATGTCAGAAGGTAAGATTTAGGTTGTTTTTGTATTTCTTATCAAAAGGAAGGAAAGAAAGAAAAAAGGCAGAGAAATAAAAATAAATAACAACAAAAACAGTAAAATCCTTCCATGAAAATGAAACAATAGAAAACTTTCAAATGATGTTTAATTTAATCATGGCAAATAGTTTGTGAAAACATTGGGAAAATATAGCAGTCGCTCATAGTTAACAGACAACAGATTGTGTGTGTGTGTGAGTGTGTAAATATGTGTAATATGTGTGTGCAATTTGCAATTGCTGTTTAATTCCCTGACAGTAAGCCTACAATTAAAAGCATCAAGCTGCAAACATCTATCTTTTCTAAGGGTACTTCTTCTACATTATGTTATGCATCTTTTATTTAAAGACAGGAAGCTATAATTTGATGGGGACTTAGCTGCTATTTCTAGCAGATAAATCAACTATGTTGCAGTTTCCTCATTGTCAATTAGAATGTCTGTGTTGATATGTTTTAGGTTGTGCAGCACTGCACTGTACTCTGTTGTACAGTATTGTATTTCACTGCATTGTACTGCACTCTGCTGTTGTGTTTCATAGCCAACAGCATCTGTGCAATTGTAATGCAAAGAAATTGACCCCTTGGACATCTTGGAAAAAAGAAGATTTGATGTTACCATAGAATAAGCCTTAACTGGATAGACAAATCTAATGGATGGAATAGATGTAAGGTTAGATGTAGAGATTGTTTGGATGAGTTGATTGAGTTGATTGGTTGGTTTAGGAATTGGGAAGCTGTTGGTTAGCTGGTTGGTTGATGTTACAGAAGAGATGAGGTGGATAGCAGGAGGAATGGATGGATGGATGGTGGGTAAAGAAAATTCATACAGATGGAGGTAGCATAAAAGTTTAGAAATTGTATAACCCTAATCAGAAGCTCTTATTTTGGAAAGTAACAACTAACATGAAAATGGTAATTTTTTTTTTTCTCTATCCATGCCTTGGGCTAACGCTTCAATAAAAGAATGAAAGACAGGGTTGGAAGAAGTGAGAGGAAAGAACTAAAGTAAGAAGGATGCCAAATGAAAATCTAAATGAAGTAGATGATATTGAAAAGAAATAAACTAAGACATTATCTCCCCACACTTCTCCTCACACCTTTCAGGCTAAAAGCATGTGGTTGTAGTTGTAGTAGTGGTGGCAATGGAAAAGCTAAACAGCCAGTAGCTGAGATTTTTAGGGGTCATTTAGGTCAGTTATTGACATGTATGATTGGTCGGGGAGGGATAAAGAGTCAAGACTTTCTTCAATGAGTGAATTAATGAACAAATACTACTTATGTGTGTGTGTGTGTGTGTGTGTGTGGTGTGTGTGTGTGTGCATGTGTGTGTGTTTTCTCAGAAGATAAATCAGTGTCTCAAAAGTTGCAGGAATTTAAATTAATAAGTTTTACCAGTCTCAGGATTCTTAGTTGCTCCTGGAAGGGGTGGAGATGAATGTTCAAGTATTTAGGCACAGGAGTGGCTTTGTGGTTAAGGAGCTTGCTTTCTAGCCATGTTATCTTGGGTTCAGTCCTACTGCATAGAAATATTATTTCTTCTTCTTTAGTCTTGGCTGACCAAAGCCTTGCGAATAGAATTGGGAGACAAAATCTTAAACACAACCATTATATATATATATATATACTAGCATTATGACCCAGCGTTGCCGGGTCATAGTGCTAGTGCATATATATATGTGTACATATTACATGTACATCTATATATATATACATCTACACATAAAATACAAAATACAAAGTTATATCTAGATATCGCTAGTGATAACAATACTCAAAATATATAACAGACTGGAATTGTAGGCCCGTCTCTTGCAATTTTGATCAGTTGTATCTTGCACCCCCTCTTGTATAGAAGTGTGGCTACAATCCAGCCTACCTCTACTTCTGGGGGGACATTTTAAATTTTTATCCGGGACGTCCTACGTCCCCGATATAAAGGTAAAAATAAAATATTTCCATTTTGCAAGGTTTGAGTCGAGTACTCCCTTGCTCTGTTGACTTGTACCTTGCTTCTATTGTGGCGAATTTACCACCTCTAGTTAGATACTTGATATCTTTCATAGTCGCACCAAGATACTTTCAATGGTGCTTTCCTCCAGGTGTTCAAATCTTTTTTTTTCTCTACATTGTATACTTTATAGACAATAGTCTTTTCTTTAATTTAATTTTTTATTTCGTTTGGTTGTGTTATCCTAGATTCACCGTCTTTGTCAGTGATCAATCCGAAATAGGTTTGTATTTCTTCCATTTTAATTTTAATGAGTTTGCTGCCTGCCAACAGCTGCAGTGAAATTCATTTTGGGACTTTCTTCTATCGAAGACATTTTAACAAAAATGCTTCTGTGTAGACGGTGAAAATATTGTCAATTTCCCCAAACAGGGACACAATTCAATTTTTAAACAATAACCAAAGCTCCTTCTCCCAAAGGGGGAGGGTTATGGTTTACAATTATTTAACAAATGCAACACAACAATGCTTCCCTTACGAGGAACCAACAAACATGATAACAATAGTTAAACAGTAATAATAATAACAACAAACCTTATGGTGAATCAAAAAGCAGTACTCTGTTGAAACTATAGGCCTTTATGGATCAGAAATAAACCAACAGCAGTACTCAGTAGAAGTATCTTTGAAGAAAACAGATATTACATACAGCCAAACTTCATATAAATACTTAATGCTAGCTAATTAGCAAATAATCTAATGTAAAAGCCGTGCACAGCTCCATCTGGACTATTCCATTTCTGCACTTATTTTCTATTTATTCCCATTCACGTGAAACCACTTATTCAAGGTCAAGTCATTGATGCAATTTTATACCAATTGCTATTTTTACTATTAATTGTTATGTTACGATTTAATTATTATATCATACTTTAGTTTGATTTTAATTATTACTAACCACATATAATTCAATTGTTATTATTATCTCTAATTTTTATTGTTAAAGTGAAAGTATCTGACATAAAATAGAGAGATGTTTTTGTTTCACTTTTAACATGTAATACTGAAATAGTGGAGAAGTTATGCTATTGCTAGGGGCTCGCCCTTGGCAAGAAGTTGAACATTTTTTTTGCCCATGAAACTACATGGACCCTAAGTAAGGCATGTGTAAAATTTGAATGAAATTGGTTGTGTAGTTCTCAAGTTTTAGGGAAACAAACAGAC
>NC_043013.1:34251356-34268856 GCF_006345805.1 Octopus sinensis | reverse complement strand
AGGAACTTAATTTCATTGCAGACTTCTCTTGTAACGTGTATGATATAATTATGATTAAGGCTATTACAGCAATATCTTACAGCCGTTCTTTGTATGTACCAACCCTGTAGCAGTGTTCTTTGTATGTACCAACCCTGTAGCAGTGTTTCAGCAGTCAATTTAAATGTAGCTGATGGAATTTTCATATTTTTATCAGTACTTTCCAGCTTTCTTTTGTTCTTACTGCATCAGCTCCTTATTCGATAAAATTTCTCTATGGTACACTAGCAACACGATCAAATTAACCTTTACGTCTTCTTCAAACCCTACATTATTTGCAAATATTTTTCAAAATTCAATGTAGATTTTCTGCTTGCGGAAATCTTGTGAAGTCTTGGAGTTGAGGATTTCACTTCATTCCTTGACCCAGCTATCTCATCTGCATCATCCATTATATTGACCTTCTTCCAAAATTCTCTAAATGGAAGTGTATTCTTCTTGTTGATTCCTTATATAATTTGTTTGAAAGTTCTCAGTGAGTATAACTTAAAGTTAGTTAACACAACTTCATCTATTAGTTGGTGCAATGATATATTCTTGAGAATATATTCTACTCTCACAGTATCAGAAAGCTTCTCCGGTTTCAATGAGTTCAATGAGTGGTTTGGATCATCAACTCAAAGGAGCAATGCTCTATTGGAAATATTGTCAAGCACACTAACTTTCTACATTAGGACAAAAATTGTTTGTAAATTTTTTTCCTTTTTAAATCTCTTAAATAATGCATGCCTACTTACTTGAATGTTATATCAGGGATAGATAAAGCTCTGCATGAACTTTGAAAACCCTTGACTAATTCTATAAGCTTTAAATTAGTGGTTTTCAGTTGGGATCTATATGGCCCTTGAAGGTCTATGTAAAGTTTTGCCGCTAAAATTTATGTACAATCAACTGGTTATATTTCTAAAGTAGACACAATATTTAAGCATTTTTTTTTATATACAATTCCTAAGAATATTTAATCATGAAAGTATAAAAGATTTTAGGCATTGAATGGCTATGAGGACTACCCATCCCCCAAGTAAGATAGGGATCAAAAGTGTCCATATGCACACGTGAATGAATGTATATTACACAAACACACACACACACACACATACACACAGATATATGGAACATAGACATTAAAAATCATTAAGATCATGGCGATGATCACGATGATATATATATGTATGTATACAAATGTATACATATGCATGTGTGCGTGTGTGTGTGTATACATACATATATATATATATATATATACATATATATATATATATATCATCGTCATCGTAATCATTTTTTAATGTCTATCTTCAATGTACACATACATTCATACACGTATGCACACATATATATATATATATATATAAGTCTTTATATATGTGTTATATTTCATTTTTATGTTATTAGCTATGATTGATAAATGCAGTTGCTAAACTCTTTTCAGTATCAATATATCTGGTGCTCAAAGAGCGTGCACACATATGCTCAATTTGCCTAGACATTTAAAAAAATTTTTTTCCTTTAGCTTACATGATAGAATCAGACAAGCCATGTGCTTTTTAGTGATTGAGTTTTCCTACGCTTATTGATTTTGTTGTTAACTCATTTTGTATCTTATTCTTGCCACTGTACTCCGAGTATTTGTTCTTGTTTGTTTTTGTTTAGCCTTTGGTATTCCTTGATCCATTGCAATCCTTCTATATTTGTTTATTTTTATTTGTAAACATTCTATAACTAGAACAATATTTTCTAAAATTCTTTCCATTCTATTCAATATATTAAGTGATTCAGGATAGATTTGGCTGTTATTTCTAGCCAGTAGAATGACCAGAAAGATGTTCCATTGTTTATTTTTAGCATTTTTTTTATGGCAGCTTGTAGAAAGCAGCTCGAACACACTGTAAAGTACTTGCAATTAAAAAGGGCCTCTAAGCATAGAAACCATACTCAAGCAGACACTGGAGAATAATGGAGTCATTGGACCCTTCAAATCTTGTCAAATATAAATATTTATTTATTTATTTATTTATTGCCTACAGGGGGCTAAACATAGAGGGGATAAACAAGGACAGACAAACTCAGAACATAACAGCAGATGAAATACCTATTACTTTACTACCCACAAGGGGCTAAACACAGAGAGGACAAACAAGGACAAACAGATTAAGTTGATTATATCGACCCCAGTGCGTAACTGGTACTTATTTCATCGACTCTGAAAGGATGAAAGGCAAAGTTGACCTCAGCAGAATTTGAACTCAGACCATAACAGCAGATGAAATACCGCTAAGCATTTCGCCCAGCATACTAACATTTCTGCCAGCTCGCCACTGTCAAATATAAATATTAACCAGTTGATAACATTATCATTGTTGATAGTTTTGTTTTGGTTGATAATATTATTATTATAGTTGATAATGTTGTTATGGATACTATTAGGTTGTTCTGAAAATTATGGCCTATTTCAGAAGCAATTTTATTCTGGAAAAATTAACAATAGAATTGTTTTGATTAGTCAAAGTATGAGCCACAAACATCTATGTATCTCTGCCATCGATCAACGAGATTATTTCATGCCTCGTTGAAAAAAACGTATTGGCTTTGATACTAAGAAATGTTTGAAAGCTAATTCCACCTCTGGTTTGGACAAAATGGTAGTCAGTGGGTCAAAGATCAGGAGAATATGGAGGATATGGTAAAGTCTTATATATCAAGTCTGTGAGTTTCTGCAGGATCATTCTTGCAACATGTGGTTTTGCATTATCGTGGAGTAGGATTGGGCCACACTGATTCGCCAATGCAGGTCTCATTTTTTGCAAGTGAGCATACATTTCAGTGGGTTGATTACAGTAAACCTTTGCTGTAATGCTCTGATTGGATTCCAGAAAACTGTAATGGACAACTCCAATTGCAGACCACCAGAGAGTCACCATTATCTTTTGCTGATGCAACTTTGGCTTTGGAAAATGTTTAGGGGGCTCTTGACGATCAAGCTATTGACCTGATCATTTACGGTTATCATAAAGGATCCACTTTTCGTCACAAGTGACTATTCGGTCAAGAAGAGGATCATTGGTTTTCCACAGAAAAAGCATCATGCACACTTCAAAACACCGAACTTTTTGATTTTCATTGAGCTCATGTTGGTACAAATTATTGAGCTTTTTCACCTTAACAATCTTCTGCAGATTGCGTGAGACTATTGCAATACCAACACCAAATGCCTGTGACATTATTCTGACACTTTCACGTGGGTTTTGTTCAACAATTGCTCTCAGTTGTTCCTTGTCAAAACTGCATGACCGTCCTCTACTTTCTTCATCTTCAAGGCTTTCATCACCACTACAGAATTTCTGAAAACACCTTTGTACTGGGTAATCACTTGTGGACCCCTCTCCCCATGCTCTGTTGATATTGGCAGCAGTTTGGGAGGCATTGTGCCCAAGCTTGAACTCATGCAAGAAAAGTAAGCGAAGGTCCTTTTTTGTCATGTTCATAATTAAGGGGGCCTATGCTTCGAGAATGTTTTCTGTCTGAAATAAGAAGAAAATTATTAAAGAGCATGCATCAATAATTATGTATGTCGAAATTCATCTAAAATATAATTAAAATACTATGATAAAATTGTGTTTCAAAACACAACATTTAGAGCAGCCATTATTTTCAGAACAACCTAATAACACTATGATTTTTGATAATGTTGTTGTTGTTAACAATGCTGTTACTATTAAAATGATATTAGTGTTACTGATAAGGCAATGTGCTTGCAGAACCATTAGCACTCCAGGAAAAATGCTTAGCAGTATTTTGTCAAACTTTACATTCTGAGTTCAAATACTGCCTGGATTGACTTTACCCTTCATCCTTTTAGGGTCAATAAAATAAGTACCAGTTGAATACTGGAGGGTCAATGTAATCGATTTATCCCTTCCCCCAAAATTGCTGGCCTTGCGCCAAAATTTGAAACCAATATCATTATTGTTGATAATGTTGTAACTGTTAATAGTCTTTTCTACTATAGGCACAAGGCCTGAAATTTTGGGGGAAGGGGCAAGTCAATTAGATTGACCCCACTACATGACTGGTACTTAATTTATCAACCCCGAAAGGAAGAAAGGCAAAGTCAACCTCAGCAGAATTTGAACTCAGAACGTAGTGGCAGATGAAATACCACTAAGCATGTCACCTGGCGTGCTAATGAATCTGCCAGCTCGCCACCTTTTTGTAATTGCCAGTAATGCTACTATTATTGATAAAGTTGTGAATGTTGATAGCATTATTGGTCTTAACTTTCTCTCTATGCCTGCAGCTGTTGGTAATGCTATTGTTGTTGTTGTTATAGTTAGTGTATTTGTCTTTTTTTAATCCTTTAGCATTCATATTATTCTGCTAAATGTAATGCTTATTTGTTCACTTTGTTTTGAATTAACAGTCCTGTACTATTCTATATTTTTGAAACGAAGAATTATGTACAATATTTACAATGGACGGATCGCTGTCCTCCTTTTGTTTGTTCCTATCACAATGTTTCAGGTGATGTACTCTCCAGCCTTCAACAGGTGGTCTGGTGGAATTTCGAACCTAACCCTTTATTTGACTAATGGGGGACTTGAAAAATAATATCAACATACCTTAGGAATGAGAACAGTATACCCCATTAGTCAAATAAAAGGTTGGGTTTGAAATTCCACCAGGACAGCTGATGAAGGCTGGAGAGTATATCAGCCAAAACGTGATAACAACAAACTGGGTGAGGATACCTATCTGTCCATTGTAAATAATAAACAATCATGTTGTTTTGACGTTTTGATGTAGTGATTGTTTATTTATAGAATGTTGTTGTAGGGTTGGTGTGAGAGGCCAAGTTTGGCCAGTTTGATCATAAAACAGGGCAGATATGGCTGGTTTAAATGCTGAAGAGACAAGCATTCTTTCTATTGATACTGTTGTGGTTTCACCACATTTTAGCAACTAATGCTAAGGTGGTTGTTGTTTAGTTCTAGGTCACCTTTAATCAAGCAAACCTCTGATCAAAGATTGTCCCACATTGATCATATCAAGTTATTTGTTTACATTTTGGGGCATTCATTTTCTTCAAACATAACAGGTCCACAATATGTCATGGATTATTTCTTTCTGAAGCTCATAAGATGTGCTTTGAGGGAGACCTGTGAGGTGTTTCTAGCAGATTACATGGTTGCATAGAAGTTCTCTCTTTCGGTTGTAGTTTGTGGTGATGGTGGTGGTGGTAGTAGTAGTAGTAGTAGATTCACATCTTTGTTTGGCCATTAATGGAATACACTTACACAACACCACCTCTACCTCCTCACCACTCATTCTCTCTCCTTTTGTTTCCACCTCCCCCTCTCTCTCTCTCTCTTTCTCTCTCTCTCCTTCTATCTTTATCTCCAAATACATTTGCTGAAAGTTTCTCTGAAATCTATGAAATAGCCAAAAATATCAATAATTGTAATGAACTTGTGTTGTGCATTTTGTGTGTATATGTATGTGCACATATTAGTATATCTCTATAATATATATATATATCATATACATATACTCATGCATATGTGTGTATATATATATATATATATATATATTATATATATATATAATATATATATATATATATATTATATATATATATATATATATACACATATACATATATATGTACATATATATAGATACAGATATATATATATATATACACATACATATGTATAGATAAATACGTTTGTGTATGCATACAAATATATATGCATACATGGTTATGACTGTACATATACATATACATGCAAATATAAATACATACATAGATACATACATACACACACTTACAAGTAGATGTAGATTGCTATTCACTCACATATTCTGCCATAAAAACGTACATGTGTGTATGTGTGTGTGTATGTAAGAAAAAAAACTAATGTATACAAACATAATAGAAATGTATGGGGAAATCTGGATATATTCAATATAATTAGACACACATAAACATACACTCACATATACACGCTATACAGACAGACAAATAACTCCTGTATACTTCTATATTTTAAAGATTGAATTCTTCATTTGTTTTGATGATGAATATTCCTGTTATCTGACCAACTAAATTACCTACTCACAAGTGGTTGTGTATTGCACAAACGTATATATATTTATAAACTTAATTATAATTATAATATAAATATTAAAAAACATTGTTGCTGGTCCCACATACAAAGTACTGGTTCCATGTAAAAAGCACTGGCACTGGTGCCACATAAGATGCATTGGTGCTGGTGCCATGAAAAAAGCATTGGTGATGGTGCCATGTAAAAGTACTGGTGCTGGGCCGATGAAAAAAGCATTGGTGATGGTGCTATATAAAAAATACTAGTGCTGGTGCCATGAAAAAAGCACTGGTGCTGGTGCCATGTAAAAAGTGCCATGGAAAAAGCATTGATGATGGTGCCATGAAAAAGGCATTGGTGATGGTGCTATATAAAAAGCACTGGTGCTGGTGCCATGTAAAAAGCATAGATGATGGTGCCATGAAAAAGGCATTGGTGATGGTGCTATATAAAAAGCACTGGTCATGGTGCCATGTAAAAACACTGGTGCTGGCACCATGGAAAAAGCATTGGTGCTAGTGCCACGAAAAAAAGCATTGGTGATGATGCCATGTGAAAGCAATGGTGCTAGTGCCATGAAAAAAGCATTGGTGCTGGTGCCATGTAAAAGCACTGGTGCTGGCACCATGAAAAAAAGCACTGGTGCTGGTGCCATGGAAAAAAGCACTGGTGCTGGTGCCATGGAAAAAAGCATTGGTGATGGTGCTATGAAAAAAGCATTGATGATGGTGCCATGTAAAAAGCATTGGTGATGGTGCTATATAAAAATCATTGGTACTGGTACCATGTAAAATGTATTGGTGCTGGGGCCATGGAAAATGCACTGTTCAACATAAAAAGCACTGGTGATGGCATTTTAAAAAGCACTGAGTACACTCTGTAAAGTGGTTGACATTAGGAAAGGCATCCAGCTGTAGAAACCATGCCAAAAGCAGGCTGTGGAACCTGATGTGGACCCGGGACTTGCCAGCTCCTTTCGAGCCATCCAACTCATGCCAGCATTGAAAACTAACATTAAAGAATGATGATGAATTAATATTATGATATTAATTATATGTAGCGTAACTGATATAATGAGTATGATTAGCACCATTTTGTCCACCTTTACATGATCAGGTTAAATTCTGCTTAGGTTGACTTTGCCTTTCAACCTTCTGGTGTCAGAGAAATAAGTATCAGTCATTACTGGAGGTAAATATAATCAATGCACTCTTCTCCTTTAAGAAAAGCACATGAAACTATTATATTATATATATATATATAATATATATTATATATATTAACAAGACATGAGACATAGACATGTACTTAAGATAAACAAACACAGTTCTTTCTAGAAAGTTCATGCAAAGCTAAAATACATTTTGTATTGGACATATATCATTCTTTCTTCCTTTCTTTTTTCTGTCTTTTGTATTGTTGTTACCTTTTATTGTTTTTATACACTTTGCAACAATTATTGTCATCATCATCATCATCATTATATTATTATTATTATTATTATTATATTATTATTATTATTATTGTTATTGTTATTATTATTATTATTATTATTCTCTTACTACCTCTCTCAAAGTCTTATTTTTTCCACCACTTGTCTTCCCCTCATTTATCTCCTCTTTCTCTTTGCATATATATATATATATATATATACATATATATATATATATATATATATATATATATATATATATATATATATAAAAGGACTTTTTTTCTTTCTATAAACAAATTTACAACCAGAATTGTGAAATAAAAGTATATATATAGTCAGGAAATTATTGTTGTTTTTTGTTTTTTTTTCAACTGAACCACCTTCTCAAGATCATTGGTTACAGGCACTCCTACCATGATCACCACAGTTTCTGCATCATTTTTGTATCTTCAAACGTATCTTTTTTCTTTTCTTTCATATTCAAAATGTGATTTGCAGGAGATTTGACTGCTGTTTCTAACAAGCCAATATGCCTTCTAATAAGTCTCATGTTTTTTCTTTTGTTTCGTCCCAAATAAAACTTGAGTGAGTAGACCTATGATCAAAACTATTTAAACCCCACTGTCAGCTTTTCTTTATGTATATCATGCTTGGGTTCATGATATTCAATATGTGTCTTTCATTTTCCCTTTAAGATGATAGACGTTTGGCTGCTACATTATTTACATTATTTACATTTGACAGATATTTGTCATTTTGTTTGTTGTTAACACATTTCGACTGATATACCCTCCAGACGTCATCAGGTGTCTTGGGGAAATTTTGAACCTGGGTTCTCATTCCTAAGGTATTTTTCAGTGTTATTACTATTATTATTATTATTCATGTCACTGCCTGGAATCGAACTTGGAATCTTGGGGTTAGTAGCCCGCACTCTTAACCACTGTGTCATATGTCCGTAGAATGAGAACTCAGGTTCGAAATTTCCCCAAGACACCTGATGAAGGCTGGAGGGTTATATCAGCCGAAACATGTTAACAACAAACAAGATGAGGACAAATATCCATCAAATGTAAATAATGTAAATAATTCTTCATCTCTTAAATATAGAACTATATTAAGTTTGGCTGCTGTTTCTAACAAATCAAGCCACTGGCTTTTTTGTGTGTATCCCATGTAAAAACTGCATTGTTTGCAAACTCTCTCACCTAAATCAAAGCTAGGCTTTCTGGTTCATTGCCAAGAAGGCCGTTACAAGAAACTTTACTAGAATCTTCATAATTGTTGCAAATCGATCAAAATGGTTCTGTAAGTAGCATGTCTACAAATATAGCCATTGTATCGCTTGTTTGTTATGTTTCCAACTTCGTTTTCTACTCATAGAACTCTGCAAAATTGTTTTCCTCATCATCAAACAACTTACTTGTTACGGAGATAATGCGAAAGAGATAGTACACTGTTGTTCAACATCCTGGACATAACAACCGACCAAATGAAATCCATTTCAAACCAAACGTACAACCATCTTTAAAAAGGTGACATTAGATAATATAGTCCAGGGTATACTATTTCAAACTGGATATAAAGAGGGACAATCATGGTTACAATACCTTTAAACATAGGTCTGATACATCAAACCTGGCTCCTCTTCCTCCTCCTCCACTTCCTCCTCCTCCACTTCCTTCTCCACTTCCTCCTCCTCTTTCACTAAACCTTTATTTGATCCATGGCAATGCACTGCTCTCATTTCTCTCTCTGCATTTCATGGCGATGTACATGTCATCATGGATGAAATGTGAATTAAAGAAATCCCCTGTACTGGAGTGGGACTACATTTTTTTGATCCAAAAAGGGACCGATGAATGTTTGTTTTTGTTGCTGCTGTTGTTTAGCCCCTCTGGTTATTTTGATTTTTGCAAAAGCCTAGAAAATGTTCATTGAATGTACATGTAGTTTTTTTTCAGTTGGTCTTGTCATTCTATTTTCCATTCACAGAAGCAACATTCCTCTCTTTAATGATCAACAGGCTGTTGATTGATTGAAACTGTATGTGGTGCATGCAACCACCACTCCGTTTTTTTTGTCTTGTTTTTCCTTTTCTTATTTCTTATTTATTTATTGATTTTGCCTATTTGTTTTTTTTTTTGACATCCAATGTCCTTGGTTGCAAAATGTTCATCCATCAGAAAGAGAAAGGATAATGAGCTTAGAAGAATTTTTTATAAGTCAGTTAGTGTTGAATTCATTAGATGGTGATTTACTTGACAATGAAGGTGATGATATTGAAGTGTAATCACTATCATCATCATTGTCATCATTACCATCATCATCATCATCATCGCTGTCATCATCGTCATTACTGACATCATCATCATCGTCCTCATCCTTGTTGTTGTCGTCGTCATCCTTATCATCATCATTATTGTCATCATCATCATCCTCATCGTTGACATTGTTGTCATCATCCTCACTATAGTCATCATTATTATCATCATCATCACTATCTACATCATCGTTGTCGTCGTTATCCTCATCATCACCATCATCATCACCATCATCATCATCATCATTATCCTCATCATCACCACTGTCAGCATCATCATCATCCTCATCATTGCTGTTGTCATCATCCTTATCATCATTATTGTCATCATCATCGTTGTCATTGTCATCATCCCCACTATAGTCATCGCCATCATCATCATCATCATCATCATCATCATCATCATCATCATCACTATCTTCATCATCGTTATCCTCCTCATCGTCGTCGTCATCATCGTTTTCCTTGTCATTGTTGTCATCAACATTATAGCTAAGCATTGTAATTGTTTTAAAAATTATTAACAGAGCTTGACAGTCATTTCTTTCCTTCTCCCTCTTCTTCATCCTCCACTTCCTCATCATCATTATCATTTATGTTGTCATTGCCATAATCTTCAAAGCTGTTATATCATACTCACTCGAAATATCGTCATTAGACATCATCATTACCATCTCCCAGAGTATTATCGACAGCATTACATCATCATTATCATCATTGTCATCACCATTTTGGAAAAGATGATAATCAAGTAGAACTGCCATTATGACCTTGAACATCATCATCATCATTACTGTCATCATTATCGTCGTCGTCGTCTTCATCATCATCATTGTCATCAGCATCGTCGTCGTCGTCAACATCATCATCAGCATCATCATCATCAGAGTCATCATCATACGTATCAGCATCATCAGCATCATCATCAAGATCATTATCCCCATTGGCTGTTTTATGCATTCACCCATCATTGCTAAACACATCTGTGCTGTCATCATCATAATTATCTTCATCATCATCATCATCCTCATCATCGTCATCGTCATCATTGTTGCTGCTGCTGTCATCACCATCCTCCTTCTCTTTGAGATCATTATTAACTCTCAGCTGTATTGCATTTTTACCCATCGTTGCTAAACTCATCTTTGCTGTCATCATCGTCATCATCATCATCATTTTCTTCATCATCATCATCGGCATCATCATTACCCTTTCACCTTCTCTTTGGCAAAAAGGTTTAATGATACAGATTGAAAAAAAAAAAAAAGAAAAAAATGAAAGAAAAAAACTTGCTGCATCAATAACAAAAATCTTCAAATTAAATTGCTATCCCCACTAAAAGAAAAACAAAAAAAAAACAAACAAATAAAGCAATAATTAAACTAGTGAAAAATTAAAAAAAAAATATATATTATTTTACAATTAAAAATGTCAACCAGACATTTTAAAATCAATTTGAGAAATTTCCAATAAAAAACATTAAGAATGAACAGCAGTAGTAGTAGTGAGCTGGACTTCATTTATTGTTTGTTGTTGTTGGTGTTATTGTTATTATTATTATTATTATTATTATTATTATTATTATTATTATTCTGATGGGTTTTTTGTTTCAAATCTAATCCAGGAAGCAGTCTTTATCAAAACAAACTTTAGAGTTGATCAGTTCCTATTGCTAAAATCACTTCCATTTTCTGTTAATTAGTCTGTTTTATAAAAGATGTTTGGTTTTGGAAAAATTTTACTACCATTCTCTTGTGGAAAATGGTAAATGGAACCTTCATTCATTCTTTGATTAATTCTCATCATAATTAGTCGGCATTCTTCATTGCTGTGTCAACTGACAATTAGCAATTCGATGTTGCCCAGAGTTTGGTGAGAAGAGAAAAAAAAAATTTTAATAAAAAATTCTTTAAAAAAATAATGGCGTGAAAGAAAACCAAAACAATAAAATAAAAAATTCAAGAAATTAAATGGTAAAGAAAAATAAAATAAAATAAAAAATAAAACAAATATACATAATTTTTTCTTAACAAATTATAACAATAATGATGATGAGAATAATAATAATAGAAATAGTGGTAATAATAATGATGATGATAATGACAGTGATGAACAAAATTTAATTAAATGGTATATGTGGATGTAAAATGTTTGCGGAAGCTAGTACATTACTATGTGCATGTATGTGTTCATGTGTATGTGTGTCTGCACACATATATATATATGTATGTGTATATATATATATATATATATGTATGTGTATATATATATATGTATGTGTATATATGTATACATATATATGTATGTATACATATATATATGTATATGTGTGTATATATATATATATATATTATATATATATATATATATATATGTATACATACACACATGTACATGTGTGTGAGTATGTGCTGTTGACAAACTGATTGAATCAATAGAGATCCATTTAATTCAAAATATTTTTGTTGTACACAATCACATTAGAGATAATTAACACTCGTTAATCATGAGTTATTCATCAAGTCTGACCTCACTCGTTATAAAATTGGCTTCACTCTCGCTTCATTTTTCACTTTTAATTTTACGTTTCTATTATTTGAATACACTGTCAGTACTTGTATGTATGTATTCGTGGATGTATATGTGTGTGGGTGTACGATTGCGCATACGCAAATATATATATATATGTATAGGCGTGTGTGTGTGTGTGCGTTTTTAAAAACGTGTGTTTGCATTTGTATTATATATGTGTGTATCTGTATTCATCTGGGTACAGATATGTGTGTATTTCTGTCCATGTTCAAATACTTGTATAGATATATCAATATGTGTATTTTTACTTGTCTGTACACACATGCACACACTTAGACATACACACCTACTCATATATGTATGAACACACAGGGAAATAAATATATGTAGGTATGTATGTATGGGTGTATATGTTTGTATATGTGCAGTTGTATGACAGGGAGTCAGCGTATACCAGAAAAATGATTTAAACTTTCGATTTCATTTATTCATAAGCTCATATAATCTATCTATCTATACATATATATATACGTATATGTACATATATATATATATATATATATATACATTTATGTATACATATATGTACACACACACATATATATATACATATATGTACATATATATATATACGTTTACATATACATATATGTACATATATATATATATATATACGTATATGTACATATATATACGTATATGTACATATATATATGTATATGTATATATATATATATATATATATACGTGTACGTACATATATATATACGTATATGTACATATATATATATACGTATATGTACATATATATATATACGTATATATATATATATATATGTACATATATATATATATATATATATATATACATATATATATATATATATATATATACGTATATGTACATATATATGTGTATGAATATATGTGTGTGTATGCATATATATATGTGCGTATATAGCTTCATTGAATCATTACAATCTCCCCTCAAAACACACACACACATACACACATGTACAAAATAATTTACTTTGCTTTGAAAAAGAGCTAATTAAACTATTACAAGCCTTGATATTAACTAGCATTTCAAGTACATAGAGAAGGACATCCTATCTTTTTATTTTTCAAGTTCACTTCCATAGAGATAGATGCAGGACAATGTATTTGCTTGCAAATGAAGTTGCTAATGACGAAAATGAGAAGGAAGAGGGTGAGGAAGAAGGAGGCGGCAGATGAAGAAGAAGAAGAAGAAGAGGTAGACGACAAAGATGAAAGATGGTGAAATATTTAAAGGAAAACTGAAAAACAGTTGAAATATAGTTTAAGAGTTCATAGCATATTATAATGATTAGAGCAGCATTGATTGGAATAAAGAAACAATGGTTAATTTCTCTCTTCTATTCCTCTTTGCTACAATTTCTTGATGTTAAACGGAACTTTCTATCAATATTAAATTTTCCTAAAAGTGGGAAGATTTGTACAACAATTGGGAGTTAATTAGTCAGGTTGGCTAAAGCAAAATGCTTCCAAACACACACACGCTCTTTCTCTCTCTCTCTCTCTCTCTGTTTCACACACACATATATACTCACACACACACACACACATATATACTCACACACACACAAACATGCACTCACAGACACTATATATGTATGTATGCATATGTACACACTCAGACACACTATACGTGTGTGTGTTTGTGTGTGTGTATTTGTGTGCGCATGTGTGTGTGTGTGGTATAATATTCATATCATATATAAGTTATATGTATGTGTGTGTACACAAATACACACACATATAAACCATAGTGTTCTTTAATTAACATAGTATTTAATAATGTTTTATATTCAAAACCTGACCCATATAGGTCACATAATATATATGCACATATGTATATATATATAAAAACATATATAGCCTTAAATATATTCATATGTGTATGTATATATGTATGTATGCATGCATGTATACATGCATACACCCATTTATATATTATACCTATTAATAAATGCAATTTAGCATAGAAGCTGTTGGAGTAAAGAAAAATAAGTTTATGATGAATCCTAGAAAATGAATGGAATAGAATCAGAGATAGTAGTCTTTGTACCTGAGAAAGCAATAAATCAGCAATCAAATGGCACCCAAGTTGACTCACTTTACAATTATGTGAAGAATATCTGTTATCTGTCAATGTGAATTCATTCGTTTGAACTAACTGAATTACCTGCCCCTGAATTACCAGTACTAGTAATGTAATTCTTAGACAAAATCTATATGATGTAGTATGTGATAAAGGCTGTGCCACTAAATTACAGGTACAGTCTACGTGATGAGTTTTCGTATATTTTCTGTCAACTCAGTTTCATTCGCAAGTTGTGGATCAATGTTAGGCTACAGAAAATGATAATTGTCCATGATGCCACACAGTAGGATCAAACCCAGCACCTCTTAGTTGTGAATTAAGCTTCATAATCAGTATTGATTCCATTTCAAAGGACATGATATAAACCCTTTAATTTTAAAAATATTCATTATTTTTCTCTTTTCATTAGTCTAATCAATGGACTACAGCCATGCTGGGTAATCAATTTTCCTCCATTAATTATATTAAGTCTCAAGATTACTCTATCATTCTCTTTTTATTTTTGCCAGACTGCTAAGTTATGGGGGAACTTAAACCAACACAAGTCATCAATATTGAAGACAACAGCCAAAAGCTCAAACACATGTGTGTGCACCCGCTCAAAGCACCCTGTATTCAAATGCACCTTGTATTTAAATGACATGCATGCAGTCAGGATTCCAATGACACATTCACCTTGTACTCAAAGATACCCACTACCCCATTTTCTAAAGCTATACACCATACAGGACTGAAACACCACATACCACCCTGTAAGCAAATATCACCCACCACACGGTATGACATACATACAACCTGTATTCAGTTGACACATACCACCCTGTATTCAAATGATACTCAATTCATCATCATCATCACCATCATCATTTAATATTCATTTTCCATGCTGGCATGAGTTGGATGGTTTGACAGGGCCTGGCCAACCGAAGAGCTGTACCAGGCTCCAATTGCCTGTTTTGGCCTGGTTTCTACAGCCGGATGTCTTTCTTAATGTCAACCATTTTATAGTGTTCTGGCTGCTTGTCATGGATGTTTTTTACATGGCACCGACACTTGTGCATTTTACATGGCTCTTGCACAGGTGCTTCTTTTTGCATGGCACCAGCACCTGTTCTCAATATGTGGCACTGGAACAGGTGCTCTTTTACATGGTACCGGCATGGGTGCATTTCATGTGGCACCGGCACAAACCATATTCAAAACATATCCACTACCCTGTATTGAAATGCTACACATCACCAAGTATGTAAATGAAATATACCCCATGAATTCAAATGACATGCCTACTCTGTATTCAAAATATAAATTTCAAACTCAATTGAGATTAGAACACAAAACAAGATAACTTCATACTGCCAAGCAGTTGTGTCTGATGCTCTACCGATTTTGCTCCTCCACTACCAACACCATCATCACCAACGACAACCTTAGTCAGTTTCAAACCAAGAGAGTCTTTAATCAACTATATTAGACACAGGAGTGGCTGTGTGCTAAGTAGCTTGCTTACCAACCACATGGTTCTGGGTTCATTCCCATTGCGTGGTACCTTGGGCAAGTGTCTTCTACTATAGCCTCGGGCCGACCAAAACCTTGTGAGTAGATTTGGTAGATGGAAACTGAAAGAAGCCCATCGTATGTATGTGTATATATATGTGTGTGTGTGTGTGTGTATGTTTGTGTGTCTGTGTTTGTCCCCCTAACATCGATTGACAACTGATGGTGGTGTGTTTACATCCTGTAACTTAGCGGTTTGGCAAAAGAGTCCAATAAAATAAGTACTAGGCTTCCAAAGAATAAGTCCTGGGGTCGATTTGCTTGACTAAAGGCGGTGCTACAGCATGGCCACAGTCAAATGCCTCAAACAGGTAAAAGAGTAAAAGAGTCCTGCTAAAAATAGCAGCCAATTTTTTTTTTTTCCTTCTCTTCAATCAAACCCTTATGTGATGATAAAAGATGGTTAAGACTTTTTCCAGTGGCTGGAACTCGACAATACTTAAAACAAAATTAATGTGCGAAAGTCATATTTTTAATGCTTTTCATCATTTCATAAGTGTTAGCAATCAAAAGAAGACCCTGAAATACAACAACAACAACAACAACAACAAAAATTATCACATTGACAGCATCATTTTGATAAATTGAACAAACAGAAAATGACGATCTGGAAACACATTCCCCTACAAATAGTCTTAGTAATAATGTAGAACTTGCTAGTTTTTTTTATTTCATTATTTCATCATGTTTCATTGTTGACCTTTTGCCATTTTTTTTTCCCTTGCTGTACACCTTATTTCTTTTAGTGAAATGCCAAACTCAATTGGAAATAATTATTTTTTGAAGAGATTCTTTTATAAAGTTAAATTTCATTGTTTTGTATGAATCTTTTACACATACGTACTTACATACATACATAAATACATACATACATACATACAAACACACTTACATACACATATATATAAACTTAAGTGCAGAAATATGAAGGAGGAAAGGCATCAAACATATGCACCTATTATTAATGCACCATTATAATTATGAACAGTGTGATTATGCTTGTTGTTGTTTTTGTTGTTGTTGCAATGGTTGTTAAATGCATAACCTAATACATAAAGCGATGTGTTATTAGGAGAAAGCAAAAATAATAAAAGATAGCAAATAAGAAAAAACAGCAACAACAAAAACTATAATAACAGCAATGACAATGATGATGATGATGATAATAAAAATGATAATAATAGTAATAATAATAATAATAATAATAGTAATAATCATGATAATAATTTTTTGAAAAGAGAAATTGAAATTTAATTTTTGTCGTCGTTATTGCTTTGATATATATATATATGTGTGTGTGTGTGTGTGTGTGTGTGTGTGTATGTGTGTTTGTGTGTGTGCGTGTGTGTGTGTTTAGAGAGAGA
>NC_043013.1:34226356-34246356 GCF_006345805.1 Octopus sinensis | reverse complement strand
AATTTGAACTCAGAACATAAAAATTTACGAAATGCCACTAAGCATTTTTCCCCAGTGTCCTAAGAATTCTGCTAGCTTGCCACCTTATAAAGCTATAAATAATATCAAGTTGAAGAACCCTTTTGAATGGAAAAAGGCAAAAGCATCCATGGGACATGAACACACGACCCTTACTGATATTTTCTATCCAAATGGGTTTCTCAACACAATATACAAGCAATTATTCATAGCTTTATGTATGCTTCAAGATCCACAGTTCCAACCAAAAATCTAAGGATTATTTCACATTCTCTCAAAAGCTTATAAATTCTTATGTCAATAATACTAATACTAATAATAATAATAATAATGATAATAATAATAATGATGACTACATCAAGCAGGATGCAATCAATATAAAGGTAACCATTAAGTTGGAATTGAGTAGGAATCAAAAAAAGAAAAGAACAAACAAATGCGTAAATGAAGAAAATAATATTTCAAGAGAATGGTATTGACCGTGATGATGATGACTGTGGTTGCAGTCATAATAATTCTGATTATGATAATGATGATGATGATGATGATGATGACAACAATAATAATAATAATTGTGATGATGATTATGATAATAATTTTGATGATGATAGTGACGTCGGTGGTGATGATGATAATAATGATAGACGACTTAGCAATTATTTTTAATGCATTTTTGGGGAAAAAGAATTGTTTTTGATAGGAAGTGACACTTGTCATGTCCTCTAGCATTTACCGCCACAGACATGTAAGTTTTTATATCTACATAACTCTTTACCTCCCCCTCTCACTCTCTCTGGTATATAAGTATATGTATGTCTATGAATATATGAGTGTATCTAAGTATATATATATATAATATATATATATATATAATATATATATATATATATATATATATATATATATATATATATGTGTGTGTGTGTGTGTGTGGGTATGTATGTGTGTATATAATTTGATTTTGGTTTGATGTTAGTGGGAGAAATATATGTATTGATCAGTAAGAAAAAAAAAACAAAAGCACATTTTCATATATTAATATGAAATGTGTTTTTGTTTAATTATTTAAATTTCTACTTTTTATTGATAATATTTTTTTCATTTCATTACTCTTTTGCTACATTTTCATTTCTTCAAATATCAATAAAAAACTGTGTATGAAATGACTTTGAAGCTTCAAAAAAAAAAAAAAAAAATTAAAGAAAGCAAACAAAGAAAATAATAAAAGAAAACAAAATCAATTGCATTTAAAGAGAAATTGTTTTATTAAAATACTTATTTATCATTTCCTTTGCAAAACATTCTTTCCAATTCATATTCGAGCAAAGCCATTTTGTGAATATGATGGTGGAGCAGAAGAAATACAATTGTTTTTGATGTTCTTCCCAATAAAGATAATGATGACGTTGTTGATGATGATTATGATGATGATGTTGTATATGATAATGAATTAATGGTAGAGTTCATGTTAGTGTGGAGGGAGAATTGTTTATAATGGTATGGTACATTATTTTATGAAAAACATATCAATTATAGGTTAAAAATATTTCTTTCTAATTTTCGCACACGGATTTCAATTTTGAGGGAAGGGATTTGATTGAATATATAAACCCCATTATTTCACTGACCCTGAAAGAATGGAAGGCAAAGACGACTCTGGCAGCATTTGAACTTAAACTCTAAAGAACCAGAAGTGCCTGGTGCAATAATGATTCTTTTCTACTCTCATTTCTTTATTGTCCACAGGGGGCTAAACATAGAGGGGACAAACAAGGACAGACAAAGGGAATAAGTCGATTACTTCGACCCTGAAAGGATGAAAGGCAAAGTCAACCTCAGCGGAATTTGAACTCAGAATGTAAAGACAGACGAAATACCGCTAAGCATTTTGCCCAGCATGCTAACGTTTCTGCCAGCTCACCACCACTTTTCTACTCTTGGCACAAAGTCCGAAATTCTGAGGGAAGGGGACCAGTCGATTAGATTGATCCCAGTACTCAACTGGTAGTTAATTTATCAACCTCGAAAGGATGAAAGGCAAAGTTGACTTTGACAGAATTTGAACTCAGAACATAAGGCCAGACAAAATACTGCTAAGCATTTCACCCGGTGTGCTAACGTTTTTGCAACTTTGCTGCCTGGTCCAATAATTATTCTTCAACCTCTCCAATAATCCCAAAGAATTTTTTTTTTTTAAAAAGCACTGGTGATGGTGCCGCTCTGTTATGTGTTTGGCATTAGGAAGGGCATCCAGCTGCAGAAACCATGCCAAAACAGACTATGGAACCAGGTGTGGCTCCTGGCCTTGTCATTCCTGTCAAAACTGTCCAACCCATGTCAGTGTGGAAAATGGACATTAAATGACGATGATTATGAGGATGATGAGGAGGAGAAATTCTTTTGTGAAACAGCGAAGCCCAAAGCATACAAAGCTGCCCATGAGCAGCCTTCCACATTTTTTTTGGTCCAGAAGGATTTTAACCCAATGTTTACACACTCTTATTTATAGCTCTATTTACTTCAAGATTCACAGAGTTTAAAAAGAATTATTTCATGTTCACACAAAGTTTCTAAATTCTTATGGCATTAACAATTAACAACTCATTATCATATAATCCATCACTTACACATGAGCTACACATTACAGAAGAATGTTATAAGCTTGATTATGCAAATCCCAGTATATAACTGGTAATGATTCAGTTGGCCTCTGGAATCTGGAATAATAAAAAAAAAGTGATTCACCGAAGGATCTGAAATCAAAATGTAAAGCAATGTGGTTGTATACTCTAATGCATTTATTGAGTACTTCAACTAATTTTGTCATTAGCCATGTTGATCATAATAATACTAATTGCTTTTTTTTACATAATCACTATATTTTGGAAGAGAGGTTTAATAACTGCAGTGACCACCGTACATGACTGGTATTTAATTTTTTTGTATTGAATTAAGTAGAGTCAGCTATTTTAATCTGGTTTACTGCTTAATTTAAGGCATCATTATTACAGTGATCATTGAGATGGGGAGCTGGCAGAATCGTTAGCATGCCAGGCTAAATGCTGAGTGGTATTTCATCCATCTTAACACACTGAGTTCAAATTCTGCCTTTGCTGACTTTGCCTTTCACCCTTTTGAGGTAGATAAACTAAGTACCAGTGACATACTGGGGTTGATATAATTGACCAGTCCCCTCCTCCAAAATTTCAGGCCTTGTGCTTTTAGTAGAAAGAATTATTATTATGATTATTAAGATGATGAGCTGGCAGAATCGTTAGCATTACAGGCAAAATTCTTAGTGGCATTCCATCCGTCATTAAGTTCTGAGTTCAAATTCCACCGAGGTTGACTTTACTTTACATCCTTTTGGTGTTGATAACATAAGTAACCGTCAACTACTGGGGTCGATGTAATTGACTATCTTCTGCTTTCAAAGTTGCTGGCTTTGTGCTTATATTAGAAAGTATCATTATTATCTTCGCCTTCGTGAAGGCAGAGCTATTGTTTTCAGTTGTGTGTGTTTGATTGTTTGTTTGTGGACAAGATATCTCAAGAACTGCTGGATGGATTTGGATGAAACTTTCAGGAATGTTTCGCCCCATGACTGGGCACAAACCGATCAGATTTTGGGATTGATCTGGTACCAGAAAAGGATTCTGGATTATTTTTTCTGTTTTTTTTTTTTCTTTTTTACTTAATTATTGAGAGCGGCCGGGTTTATTTTTAATATTCTCATTTGTGAGAGCAGTCAAATTTATTTCAGATATTCTCATTTTGAAAATCATATCTGGGCTAATCGATGAGAGAACATTGGTGTTGCCTTGGCGGTAGTTTGCACTATCTGAGTGCTCTTGTTATGATTACTATTGGGTTGAACTGGCAGAATCATTAACCCACCATCCAAAATGCTTGGCATTATTTCAAATTCTGCTAAGCTTAACTTTGCCTTTCCTCCTTTTGAAATTAATAAACTAAGTACTAGTTGCACACTAAGGTTGATGTAATCCACTAGCCCCCCCTATCCCCCAAAATTTTTAAGGCCTTGTGCCTATAGCAGAAGGGATTAATACTGGCTTAAAATTTTGGCACAGGGCCAGCAATTTTGGGGGAGGAGATTAGTTGATTACATTGATCCCAGTACTCAACTGGTAATTATTTTATTGATCCCCAAAGGAATGGAAAACATAGTGGGCCTTGGCAGAAATTGAACTCAGAACATAAAGACATGAAATGCTGCAAAGCATTCTGCCCAGCATGCTAATAAGTCTGCCAACTCACCACTTTAAAAAGGATTAATATCAATATTATTGTTGTTGTGGTTGTTGCTGTTGTTGTTGTTCTTCTTCTTAAGACAGCCACATTACTTTTACATGGTCATTCACTAGTCTAAACATAACAACCAAATTTCCTTCAGATCACCCAGTACCATCTCATAAAATAAGGAACATGCATTAGATGATGTAAATCATTATAATTTCTGAAAGAAAGGACGGCCATGATCTGCTTTAGTTATAGATTTGCTCAACAATGGTGGACACGTACCAAAAACATGAACAACACCCAGTAATATTAATTTATCAAAATCATCTCTTTTTATTATTCATTTGGGAAGAAGGTCAGTGTTTGAATGGGTGGAGTGAAATAAAAGTTGATTCTCTAAAGTCTAAACTAAGATGAGTAATTAATTTATCAAATATTGATGAATTAATATGATGTCATTCTTAACAAGATTTAAACACAGATTATGAAGATGTAAAAATAAATTCTGTATCACATTTAAGCCTATGATTTAGAAATTCTGCAATTTTTTAAGTATTTTATTTGCAATTATGTTGATAATTAAATAATTCTACATAAAATAATAAAATACTGTATATATATATATATATATATATATATATATACATACACACACATATGTATACACATATACACACACACACATATACACACACATACACATATATATATACACACAGACACACATGCACACACACATATATATACATATATATATATGTATTTATATATTTATATATATATATATGAGCGAAATTATTTTAAATATAGATATTATCCAGCTTTTCATGACACACACTGCTCAATTCTTAGAATGTTTTGCTAAATAGATATTTTTATTGCATAAAAATAATTGCCTCCCTCTCTCCCACTTTATGTCTATCTGTTAGTCTGTTCGTATGTATATATATATATATATATATATATATATATATATGTATGTATGTATGCATTTATGCATGCATGTATGTATTTAGCAAAATTTAAATATCCTATTAATATTCAAACAAAAACCAGCAACAACCAAAACTATTCACTGATTCGCTGACCAACAACTTAACTACATTCTTTGTGAACCCCTATGACCTGAAGATGACAAACCTAAACATACACATCTAATTATAAGGCTCTACATGCATGAATAAATTCTAACAATTAACACTTGCTCAAATTTAATCAATAAAATGTTGGTGCTTATAAAATTGATTTTAGAATTTCCAGTACTAAACACATGTAATGATAATATTACAGGAAAGTATCACAAGATGGATTCTTCAAGCTGAGCCAACTGGAAGGAGCCCTAGGTGTAGGCCAAAAGCGAGATGGATATTCCACATTGCTCTGTAAGGAGCATAGGGCCAGTTTCCCTGATTCTGTGGCATATATATTCCTCCCTGGACAGGACATCAGTTCATTGCAGGGCTATTAATTCTTACCACATGAGTGGACGGGAGCAACATGCAATGATTTGCTCAAGAACACCCAGTCCAGGAAGCAAAACCACAATCTTACGATTTTGAGTCCAATCACAAAGCTATATCGATCAGAGATTAAATTCTCTGTGTGAGATTAAACATACTGTATATATTTTACATATAGAATTTCATTCAAAACAATCCTTTGTTTATACTTTTATTAATACATGCACACACACAGACACCCCACACACAGACATACTCACACTCACACACACATATAAATGTATATTGATATATATGTATATGTGTGTGTTTGTGTGTCTATATGTATATATGTATATATATATATATAATATATATATATATATATATATATATATATATATGTGTGTGTGTCTGTGTGTATATATTTAATATGTGTAGGGGCATGTAGACACGCAACAGTGAGAGTTTAGCACAATAAACAATATGAACTAAAATCTGAATGGAATATTTACTACACATCCAGTTATACATACATATTTCTCTCTCTCTCTCTCTCTCTCTCTCTCTCCCTATATATATATATATATATATACATATATATATACATATCTATATATGCATATATATAGATACATATATATATACATATATATATTAAGGTATGTAGAAAAATACAACATGGACAAGAACGTATAACTCATAGAAGACGATACAATAAACATGGACAGGACATTCGAACCCTCAGTCTTCAGTCAAGAACCGGATCATCGTAACATAAATATATACATATATATATATATATACATATATATATATATACATATATATATACATACTTATATACATATATATATACACACACACACTCACATGCAATATATGCATACATATACATATATATATATATATATATCTATATATATATATATATATATACTATATATATATATATACACATGTACACATACATACTTACATACATATGAATTTTAGTACTGATAAATGTACTTACTAAACTAAAGATGTAATTATTTTATTTAAAAGTTTTTATGTGTGTTGTGTGCATGTGAGCATTTCTCTATGTGTATTAAACAAAATACTGTCGTATACAAATCTTAAATTAAAATGTGAGATCTTTATATACACTCACCTATACATACAGATGTAAATGCATGAATATGACTTGCAAGAATCTGTTAATGTTTAATTAGATGGAATGAATAATCAAGTACATTTCTTGCTTTTAAAAAAATTTTTTTTTTCATTATTTTTTTACACAATTCTATTTTCCTTGTTTTGTCTGTAATTGTTTACCACTTTTCTCTTCCTTTGGTGCTTTCTTGTTTTGTTTTCTCTGTTGCAGTCGTGATATTTAATGACAAAAGCAACAAGGCAAATGAGAAACATTGTCTGACACAAATATATACACATATACAGAGTCATATACAAACACTTGAAAATTTTAATGAGGCTTCTCTTAATTAATGTCTATTAATAGCCAATTCAATGAAAACAAAAAAACCACAAATAAAATGAAACGGCCACACATACCATTACCCTGTTGTATAAATAATATGAAAATAAAAATGGTGATAGAGAATCTGAAGATCATTAAAAGAAAACAACAACACTACACACACACACATATATATATATAGATAGATAAATAGATAGATAGGTAGGGAGGTAGATAGATAGATAGATAGATAGATAGATAGATAGATAGATAGATAGATAATAGATAGATAGATAGATAGATGTTTGTGTCTGTATTTCTCCAACCCCTACCACTAGATAGCTGTAACTTAGCAGTTTGTCAAAAGAGAGTGAGGAATAAATACTAGAATTAAAACAAAAGCAAGTCCTGGATTTTGTTTTGTTTGACCAAAAGCCCTTCAGACTGATACCCCAGCAGGGCTGCAATCCAATGACTGAAGCAAGTAAAAGGTAAAAGACATGCATATATACTGACATATATGTGCTTATATACATTTGTATATGTGTGTGTATACATACACACACACACACATATATGTATATATACTTTACTACTCTAGGCACAAGGCCCTAAATTTTTTTTTTTGGGGGGGGGACAGTCGATTAGATCAACCTCAGTACACAACTGGTATTTAATTTATCGACCCCAATAGGATGAAAACCAAAGCAGACCCTAGCAGAATTTGAACTAAGAATGTAAAGACAGACAAAATACCTATTTCTTTACTACCCACACAAGGGGTTAAACACTGAGAGGACAAACAAGGACAAACAAATGGATTAAGTCGATTATATCGACCCTAGTGTGTAACTGGTACTTGTTTAATCGTCCCCCGAAAGGATGAAAGGCAAAGTCGACCTCGACGGAATTTGAACTCAGAACATAACGGCAGACGAAATACCACTAAGTATTTCACCCGGCACGCTAACGTTTCTGCCAGCTGACTGCCTTACACATATATATATATATCATCAATCAACTGTCCATAAGTCAGAAAAAGGGAAGTTCTAAAAGAGAATTTCAGCAGTTATACTTTTATAATATACTCAGGTCTTCTGTATTGCCATGTGCACAATAGGAGATTGAAATTAATGGTAACTCTCTGGCCAGTTATATATACCATAACCAAGAATGTGCTACTCAACAATATAAAACTATAGGCACAAGTGTGGCTGTGTGGAAGGAAGCTTGCTTTCCAACCATATGGTTCCAGGTTCAATGGCACCTTGGACAAGTGTCTTCTTCTATAGCTTTGAGCCAACCAAAGCCTTGTGAGTGCATTTGGTAGAAACTGAAAGAAGCCCGTCGTGTATGTGTATATATATATATATATTTATATATAGAGGGCATTATTACACATACATGCCACACGCTAAGAGGGACATTAGTCATTTCTACCAAAAAATTTTACTAATCATACCCAATGCAATTTTTCAAAGCAAGACATTTAAAAAATGAATTTAGGCTTGTATCACCTGTGATTTCGTGGTGTTCCCCCACCATCGCTTGGCAACTGATGTTGGTATGTTTACATCCCCATAAATTAGCGGTTCGGCAAAACAGACCAATAGAATAAGTCCTGGGGTCAGTTTGTTCAACTAAAGACAGTGATCCAGCATGGCCACAGTCAAATAACTGAAACAACTAAAAGAATAAAAGAATATGACTCAACACCAGGCAGTGGCTCTCATGGCTTCTGATCTTAACTGATTGGAAATGTTATCACATACATTGTTTTGTCTTGGTGTAAAAGATGCGCTACAGCAAATATTCTGCTCAGTACCACAGATTTGCTCGTCAGTTGCTTGACCTTAATCAGTTGGGCATGTCCCTTAGTGGCTGACAATGTGTGTATCTCTGATCACAAGGAAACGTTGTGGGGGAGCATCATAGCCATGTGTTGAGAAGAATTCTTTGGGGTTTGAATAATTCAGCTCTGGAAACATGGGTGTTTCATTCATCATCCTCAAACAAATCTTATTCAGGGATCTTTTGAGTGAGATGGGCTACTTGACCTGAAGAAAATTCTTACTGGGTCCCACCTGTAAGGTCATACACTGTTTGTCTTGATACAGTATCACTATCTCATGCACATATGGTTGTGATGAATGTGTCTGGAGTATCTCTATCAGTGTATCTGTATCAGACACGTAGTAATGATGGTTATATTGGGCTGCAAATATTCGTACCCCACTGTCACTTTGATGGTATATGCTGTTGTGTTACTCAATAATGATGACAATAATTCTTCCTAATGTATGCACAAGTCCCAAAATTTTATGTGAGTGAGACTCGTTGATTACATTGACACCATTACTCGATTAATACTTGTTTCATGAACCCTGAACAGATGAAAGGCAAAATTGACTTTGGCTGTATTTGAACTCAGAGCATAAAGTGCAGGCAAAAATACTGGAAGGTATTTTTCCTGATACATTAATAATTTTACCTGCTTGATATCTATGATGAGGAAAATAATAATAATTATAATCATAATAATCCTTTCTACTGGAAACACACGGGCCTCAAATTTTAGGGAAAAGAAATTAAATTGGTTACATCGACCCCCAGTTCATAACTGGGACTAATTTTATTGACCTAGAAAGAATGAAAAGCAAATTCGACCTTGGCGGAATTCAAACTCAAAACCTGGCGGCAGATGAAATACCGCTAAGCATTTCACCTGGTGTGCTAATGTTTCTGCCAGCTCGCCACCTTAAATAATAATAATAATAATAATAATAACATAATAATAATAATAATTAATAATAATAATAATAATAATGATAATGATAATGATAATATAATAATAATAATAATAATAATAATAATAATAATAATAATAATAATAATGATAATGATAATGATAATAATAATAATAATAATAATAATAATAATAATAATAATAATAATAATAATAATGATAATGATAATGATAATAATAATAATAATAATTAATAATAATAATAATAATAATAATAATAATAATAATAATAATAATGATAATAATAATGATAATGATAATGATAATAATATAATAATAATAATAATAATAATAATAATAATAATAATAATAATAATAATAATAATAATAATAATAATAATAATAATAATAATAATAATAATAATAATAATAATAATAATAATAATAATAATAATAATAATAATAATAACAATAATAATAATAATAATAATAATAATAATAATAATAATCCTTTGTACTAAAGGCACAAGGCCTGAGATTTTGGAGGAGGGGACCAGTCGATTATATTAACTCCAGTGTCTCACTGGGACTTAATTTATCAATCTCAAAAGATGAAAGGCAAAGTTGACCTCGGCAGGATTTGAACTCCGTGTGTAAAGAGGGTCAAAATACCGCTAAGCATTTCGCCCGGTATGCTAACAATTGTGCCAGCTCCCTGCCTTAAATAATAATAATAATGATAACAACAATTATAATAATAATAATAATAATTATAATACCAATAATAATAATAATAATACCAACAATGATAATAATAACAGATAGTAATAAATAGTAATAATTAAAATGATAATAATACTTAGTAAATCACTTTTTAATATAATTATTCCTTTATTTTTGTTTAAATTAATTACAGTTTAGGAGCTGTGTGGAGAGAGAGGCATAGGATTTATTTATTTAAATAAAATTTTCTGTCATTTCTTATCCAAAAGTTATTGTGAACTGGAAATAAATATTTGTCATGTGTTATAATTGTGTGTGCGTGTGCGCGTGCGCATATTTATATATATGTATATGTGTTGATATATGTATCTGAGTGTATGCGCATCTAAATGTGTGTGTGTGTGTGTGTGTGTGTTAAAGCAGAGGAATGATGAAGTGTGAAGCTGTGAAATCTTATATTTTTCTTAAATTGTATATTTATTTTGATAATTATTTTTTATTTGTTCTTTGATTTCTTTGGGTTTTTTCTAACCGTTTATTATCGTTATCATTATAATTATAATTATTGTTATTGTAATTATTATCATTATAGCATCATTATCCTCATTATTGTTATTTTAAACTATTTTTTTTAATTGTTTTTACTTTAATTTTTACGTATTTCTTAATTTTATTTTAATTTCTTTTTCATTTTCTTTTTCTCTTTTTGTTATTATTTTTGTCATACTGAATCTTTCATGAAACAATTTCATTAAGTATCACAAAACTGCTAAATAAATTTTACGTGATTAATAAGGCCTTTCTCTCTCTTTCTATCTCTCCCCTCCACTTCCTCTTTCTTTCCTTCTTTATTTCTCACCACTTAGAATTAAAAATGTGTTAATTGGATACACAATTTTGAATACACCTGAAAGCAATCGATATTCATTTCACTGTCTCAAATGAATGGAACTGATTGCTAATAGAGAATTTAACTTGTGCATATGTGTGTGTATGTGTGTGTCTATTTATGTATAGATGTATGGTGAAGAAAGAACGATAGACAGATTGATAGATAAGCTGATAGATAGATACATACATAGATAGAAATTAACCATGCAAAATCTATATTTTTCTCAGTTATTAGGATGAGAAAGAGAGAAAGAGAGAGCGTAATGAACTTTGCTAAAACAAAATTTTTTCATTCTCAATTATTGTCACCTCGAAGAGCAGCTAATATTAATCTCATTAACACATTTCTTGTAATTATGCTAGCTTGCCGTTTATTTTTCGCTACAATTTTCATTTCGTTTTGCTTTCTTAATTTATTTGTTTGTTTAGTTTCATAGTTCTCTTGCAATGGATGGCTAAGCCTTCCTTTATTTGATAAACCCACGTAAATATAATAGCTGGAATTTGTTTTCTGTTTTGGTATTTTCTTTATAGCGTTTTATCGAATTTGTTTCAATTTTATATATATATATATATGCATGTGTGTGTGTGTATGCATGCATGCACACACACACACACAACACAGATACGTATAATATATATATATATACACACACACATATATATATATATATATCAGCTATTTAAAAAACTTTCTTTTCTAATGTAATTAAAGTTTCAATATCCGTTCTCCGGTTCTTTGTCTTCCTTTTCCTTTACTTCTTTTCCTCTTTCACTGACTTTCTCATCTCTCTTTTTGGCCTCTCTTGTCTCTCTCTTTTCTCTCTCTCTCTCTCTCTTTCTTTCTTTTTTTCTCGCTCTCCCTTCCTCTTTCACTCTCATTATCTTCATGTTTTTCTTCACTTTTCCTTTTCCTACCCCATTTTTTAACTTTCTTCTTTTCCATTTCCCTCTTCCTCCTCCTCATCCTCCTTTGAAACACACTGATAATAAAATAGAGTTTAACTGTCAGGTCTACATGCAACACCTCTTCCTACACACCCACTAACCACACCTGTTGATCTGATTCTGAACTCAATGTTACACAATTCTGTTGGTCTACTGTTATCTGACTGTTATTTCTAGAAGATAACCTCTTTGTGGTTACTTGATCTACAACAAATAGCATCCATTTTTCCTTTAAATCCCATCTTGGGAACTGACATGAAAAAAGATAGAGTTTGCAATGTCTTCTGGTATTCAAAAAGATAGAAATGGTTCAAGCTAGAACATTTGTGATCATAGGGTTGCATAGTCAGAACACACCCTGGGCTAAATTACAACTACTGCTTAAATGAGTGTTGACAGAATGGTTTGAAATGAGCAACAACAACAACCACCACAACAACCACCACAACAAGTAGTGTATAAAACAGTAAAATTTAATGCCTCTGATTTTAATCTGAATTTACAAATTCGAAAGGACTATATATTTCATTGCATGTTAGGACACTTGTATAGCGATCACTGCAATCTTTTGAGGCTTTAAATAGATACATATATATATATATAAAATACAAAATAGGACAAGAAAATCCGGACAGTTCGGTGATACAAAAATGAGACAGCAGAACATCCAGATAGACGATACAAATTAAACAAGGATGGGTCATTCGAAGTTTTCTATCCTCAGTCAAGAACCAGATTATCCTCGCAATTTTGGCTGATTATACTTGAGATTGCTCCAATTTGGCCAGCCCCAAGGAAAAACTAAGCTAAGTGTATTAGATTCCTTGGAAGAAAGCAGTGAATGTATACAAAAACAAGGACGGAAAAACAAACAATGTTTCACAACATATATATATATATATATATATAGTATATATATATATATATAGAGAGAGAGAGAGAGAGAGAGAGATCATGTACATATATAATCAGATATGGCTCTGATGAAACTAGCTCTAGTTTTTTTAGGTTGTTCAACTTTTCTCAATTGATCAATAGACCGATTGAGTAAACCTATCAGTAACATACCAATAATGACTACTGGAAACAGCTGTAAGCCAAACTTGCTCTAATAAAGGAAAATATGTAATGACCATTATCTATAACATGCTGTATATGTATGTATATATATATATATATATATGAATGTATATGTGTATATGAGCATGTAACCACACACATGCTTTTCTCTGACTATTTTTTTTCCTTCTCTCTGGACCTTTCCTCTTTCTAACAAAGAGCCATGCTCAAACATTATCCCACCTCTTTGTTTCATCCTAAACTTCATGTCAACCTAATACATTCAGTCTGTACCTCCTTTTGACAGTTGTTGTTTTTGATTTTATTTATGTTTTTTTATTCAATTTGCCTTTATATATATATAAATATAAATATATATATATATAAATATATATATATATAAATATATATATATATATAAATATATATATATATAAATATATGTAAATATATATATATATATACACACACACATATGTATATATAAAGTGAGAGGTAGAGAGGGAGAAAGAGTCACTATATTTTTTACAAAAACTACCATCACTGACAAATGCGTTTTTAGTTACGCACACTGTTATCTAATATCTGGTGTGAAACTGGTTAGTAAGTTTGGCAGAAAAGTATCTATAATACTGCATATATATGTGCATGTATGCATGTATTTTTGTTCCTTCATCTTGATAGTTGTAAAATAGTGGTATCCTGTGTTTAAAATCTCATGCGTAAATATGTCTAATCATCAGACACAACCTCAGACATGATCAATAATTCGATTGTCTGATGGCACTAAAGTGACAGCCTGAGAAGAAAAGAGCAGCTGAGTGCTCTAAAATCACAGAGTGAAGGACCATTGACAAGGAAAGGAGACAAGACATGTGGAGAAGCTGGAATAAGACCAGAACAGTGACAGAAAACAGAGCTGGTTGGAGAGATCATGTTAGACCCTTATGTGCCACATGATACTGAGAGAACTAACTAACTAGATCCCATCAGCATAGGTCTGACTAACCAAGCTTGTTAATCAGTTGACATGAAATTTTGCATATAGAAAAATGGTTAGGAATATCTTTTTTTAGCCAGTATAATATGCATAATTAATAATTAACTAAGGGAAACAAATGAAATGGCTTATGACTGACATTTTGATAATTACCCTTTTACTTGTTTCAGTCATTTGACTGCGGCCACACTGGAGCATCACTTTTTAGTCGAGCAAATCGATCCCAGGACTTATTTTTTGTAAGCCTAGTAATTATTCTATTGGTCTCTTTTGCTGAACCGCTAAGTTATGGGGGATGTAAACACACCCGCATCGGTTTTTAAGCGATTTTGGGGGAACACAGACACACAAACACACACACATATATACGTACACATATATACGACAGGCTTCTTTCAGTTTCCGTTTACCAAATCCACTCACAAGGCTTTGGTTGGCCCGAGGCTATAGTAGAAGACATTTTGCCCAAGGTGCCACACAGTGGGACTCAACCCGGAACCATATGGTTGGGAAGCAAGCTACTTACTTACCACACAGCCACTCCTGCACCTTTTAGATTAAAGAGTGATGCAATGAATATTTTATTCTTAAATAAAATTAACCTCTTTGTGACGAATGTCAGTAAGTCCCTCAGTCAGTAAGTCCCTGAGTGCAATTAGATCCCATTGACTAGTTTTCTCCATGTTACTATCCTCCTTCATCTCTGTAACATAGTCTTTTTAAAAGTTTGTGTCCTCCAGCATCACTAACAGCTTGTGTCCTCTAACAACTAGTGTAAATATGTTCAAAAATGACTGCCTCTTATTCCAAGGTTTCAAGAATTTGTAGAAGAAGTTAATGATATAGATGATGTAGAAGTTTCTTAATGCAAAATTTATGTAATGTTTGTAATATTCTTTCTTTATTCACTTTGGATTGGATCTAATTGAAGCATGTGAGTAAATGCACGTTGCTGACAGTGTTGGGAATAACATCATTTTTCAAGCAGTGTTTAAGGAAATTGATTTGGCAGTTAAGCTCAGCATGTTTCTCTGAAAGAGGGAATAATCTTCTAACAGTCACAAATTTAGCCTGATTTGAGCCCTAGGGTAAAAATGTAGTGAAACATTTTTCAAATGATATAAATGTGTCAAAAACCTTCAAGCAGTGCAGGTGAGTAGTTTAAGAACATATGTAAGGTGATACCAATAAATGAAAACAAAGCGTAATGCCATTGTATTACTTTATATAAGTTGTTTCATAGTCTGGTAATATTTTGGGAAAGATTCTCCTTTTCAAATAGGAAAAAAGAAGGTAATCAAAGTGTTTAGAGACACGTGTTGTTACTTGCAGTCCATTCAAGTGTTTTGTACTGATGTGGTGAAAGGGTGTGAGAAATGAGTTAGAAAGGTCAGAAAGGCAAGTAGGTGAAAAGTAGGTGAAGTGAGGTAATTAGAAAAGCCTGCCCCTGTCATACACTCCAGGTCTGGTTTTGATTTCTAATTTATGTCGTTTTATGAGAATAGCTTCCTTGATTTTAAAGTTACTTACATTCCTGTCAGTAGCTAAAAATGGATAGTCTTACTTCGTGTTTGTGGCATTTGAAGACATGGTTTTTAACAGAGGATGTGTATGTGCACAGATATGAAGTTTCCAGATTGTGCTGCTTGTATAGAGATCCTTATATATATATATATACAATAACCTATGCAATGTATACAGTATCTTTTCCCTTTGTTTTTATTTATTAACATCGTGTAATTGGCAAAACTTGACACCTAAATTGCATAATTAATATAAAATGCTTCTATCATTTACACATATTGCAGTGCTTCAATGAAGACATGTACCCATACACATATATATGTACTTATGTCTTTTTATCTTCCTCGCAAAGGCATAGATTATGCAAGGAGGCAAGTAGGATGTGGTAAAAGAATACTTGTAGATAGAGGGTTTTCTTTCCAAAATGCAGTCCTTGAACAGCTGGATCTGTCAAGCTCAAACACTGCCATGGTTATCCATCGTGATTATATTACATACATCAGGGAAAGAAAAATTCCACATTACACACCAAGAAAACATATAAAAGAAGAGGAAATTGAAAGTCCCTGCAGCAGTGGTCAATCATTTAAAAAGACAGTGAAACATGGGCCTTAATTGCAGAGGAGTTGTGAAGGCTTGAAAGAAATGAAGCTAGCATACTCTGCTGGATGGGTAATATCAGTGTGCATGTACAACAGAGTGTAAATGATTTAAGATGGAAATTGGGTGTAAGTGGCATTGGATGTAGTGTACAAGAAAGAAGACTGTACTTGTATGTGATGCCTATTGATGAGGACAACAGCGTAAAGAAACACCAATCTCTGATTGAGGGAATCTATTGAGAAAGAATCTTCAGATCTTGAGCCTCAGTGAGATGAAAAGAGACTGAGATTTCTGGCAATATACTATGCTGCAGAAGACATATCAAGCTAAGTAAAATTGTGGCCATCCATACATACATGCAGGCATGTTCTTTACAGTGATACCCCTCCCCCTCACAACACACATAATTCTGTCCTCTATCAAACTCCCCAACATTCCCACCACCAATTACAAACCCCTCCACTTTCCCTCACATGTATATCTGCACACTCACCATGCCCTCAAATACCAACCCCGGCTCCCAGCCACTCCAATTCGTTTTACCATAACTTGCCATCCTTGTAACTACTCCAATTCCTTTCAACACCACTTGCTATCTCCCCTATCTCTAAACATCTCCCCTCAAACTCTTATGGAACATCCCTTCTATCCCTCTGTCCTATTTATTACTACACCACCGTTTCCTGTAAGACAGACTCTCTCTCTCTCTCCTACTTTCCTCTCCTTCTTTTTTCTACTGAGGTCACAAATATCTTCTTGATAGTAAGAGGGCTACCTCTGTGCCACCGTCATACTCTAACCTCAGCTCCACCTCCTCTCCCTTCTGAAAGGGCCTTGCCTTATGAACTTGCATGTGCTGGTGCCACATTAAAAGCACTTATCTGGTATCACATATAAGGTACTCATGATGCTGCTTTTTATAAAGCACTGGTGCTGGTGCCATATATAAAGCACCCATGTTGGTGCCACATATATATATCAACCATACAGGGGCAATGTATAAAAGCACTGGTACTGGTGTCACGTAAAAAGCACCCAGTACACTCTGTAAAGTGGTTGGTGTTAAGAAGGACATCCACCTGTAGAAACCATGCTAAAACAGGTAATTGGAGCCTGGTACAGCTCTCTGGCTTTCCACTCATATCAAACCATCCAACTCATGCTAGCATGGCAAACAGACATTAAATGATGATGGTGAATAGGATGATATATGCATTTATATTATGCAGCATCTTGTTTATGACAAACTGTTTCAGTTTCATGGTAGGAGAAATATTCCTAGCTTTGCTTTGATTGAAACATCACCCTCTTATCCCAGCAATCTTTAGGCTTGGCCTCAAAAACATCCTCAATACTTTAGTGCTTTTCTTTCCTGAGTCTATCAACAAACAAACTATACAATATAAATCAATGTAAAGACACATACACTTACAGTCACATACGTGCACAGCTAAAACATATAATATGTAATGAGTTACTGTGATATTTGTATCTTTCAAAGTTCACTCAGATGTTATAGGGTAACTTGAGATTATGCTAGGAAACACTTGCCCGAAATTTTACAGTGTTATTTCGAACCTAGAGCCATATGTTTCTCTTAACATATCCCTGAACGACACAGCTGAGCTATGCCCTGAATCTTAATACAACTATCTATGAGTTACAATTATAATTAAGTTATAAGAAAGCAAAAGAAAATTTCTAAGATATATAATACATAAAATATGTAAGAAATTGAAAAAAGACATTTCTTGCCTTCATTTGCTTCCTGTTACTTAGTAAACCCTCTCCCAGCTAAAAGCAAAAAATTATAGAAAAAGTAACAACTTAAAGCTGAAAAAATAATTATTATTATAGATAAATACAAGCAAAAATTAAAAAGAAACTGAAGTGGATAATTGAAAATGTGCGCATGTGTGGAGATAGCTGGTGGTATAAAAATTAACTTTATCGCATTTAGGAAATTGTTTCTTATTTATGAATGCAACAAGTCTTTGGAGTTATTTAACTTATTTAAAATGTTCACTTGAAGGAGTGGGTTTAGTGGGGGGATAGTGGGGGTGGGATATTGCAAATGTAGAAATAAAAATATATAAAAAGTACAAGTAAAGAAAAACGTATATATAAACATATATATATATATTTATATATGCATATCTCTACATATCCATTTATATATATGTATATATACACACACACACACACACACATATATATATATACATACATATATACATATATATATATATATATATATATATAATGATTGCAATGATGACGCTCTTCACAGCAGTCATGATGATGATGATGATGACGAAGTGGATATATGGAAATGTTGAAGTAATTGAACATTTTAAAGATATGTTCTAAGCAATCATTCATCATTATAGTTTAATTCTGTTTCTTTCTTATTTTTTTCTTAAGTAATTTTATTTTTATTTTTTTCCAATTTTCATTATTTATAACAAAGATATGCTTGTCAAACATAAGTAAAAAAAAAATAAATGAACCACCTTAATAAGTATACAAACTCTCACACACGTGCGTACGTACACACATACATATATGTTTGTATGTATGTAACTTATCATGAAGCTAATCATAATCATTCTTCTTCTTTTTGCAATTATTATTATTGCTATTATTATTATTATTATTATCATCATCATCATCATTATTATTATTATTATTATTATTATTATTATTATTATTATTATTATTATTATTATTACTATTATCATTATTATTAGCATCATCATTATTATTACTATTGATATCATATCCTCATCATCATCATCGTCGTCATCATCATCATGAGCAGTAGCTGCACCAGCAACATTAGTTTGATAATAGAGAAAGAAGAATGATACAATATATTTAAAAAAAAGAAGTAACATTTGATATATTTAATTAATTTGAATTCAAGAAATGCTTAAGAGAGCAATAGCTCAAAAGAAAACACTATAGTAAAAAGAATAAAAAATAAAGAAAAATTATAAAAATTACTAATTTTTTTTTATTTTCAAAAGTTGACAGAAAAATAAATTCGTTAAAAAAAGAAAATAAATGAAATTGTATATTGAGTTCAGGCTCCTTTGATCAGGCATTGTTGTTTGTGTTGTTTTTGTCTTTTTATTTATATATTCATTTAATTTATTTGGCATTGTTTTCTTGTGCCTTTCCTCTGATTCATCTGTCTCTCTCTATATTTTTTTTTATCTCCAGAAGTCTTTCTTTCATATTTTTCCTCTCTCTCTTTCTTTCTTTCTTCTCTGCTTGTGGCCTGTTGCTTTTTTTGATTCAATGATCACTCTGAGCAGTGTGCCATTA
>NC_043013.1:34193856-34218856 GCF_006345805.1 Octopus sinensis | reverse complement strand
ACTTATTTGTTTTGTCAAGTGCATGACAATCTTTCAAAAGCTAGTGCCATGATTAAATGGACCCTGTACACTCTATAATGTGGTTGGTGTTAGGTAGGGCATGCAACCATAGATACACTATTCTCAGGCAGTATGTGTACAAATGAGGAATAGTTCCCTGCCACAACTAGGAATTTAGTGGCTCAAATAAAACTAGTTTGGACCATGCTCACCTGTGAAAGCATGGGCACTTGACAGAAAACGATGTCAATAAAAATATATGCTTTGATATGAATGACGTTCTATCTCGTCAAAGTCCAACAGATGAGTCTTTATTTGTGTGGAATCCTTATTTCTGGTCAATATGATCCAATAGTTTGCTTCTCTTGTATGACCAACTGCATAGTGATGCATGCATTATACAAGCTGTCATGGACTTTTCATGAAATTTCTATGATATTCAACACATTCTTCATGTTTCTCATCATTGAAGCATGGCTTATGTCACAGACTTATTATGGCTTCATTAGCTAAGAGTAGACTTTACTGCATTTCCTGAAGTAGTGATGAGTAAAGGAAGATTTCATATTGGTTGGCAAAATAGGATTATTTAATAAATAAACAGTTCAGAGATATCCTCAACTCAGTAAACAATAGTTCAGTGAGTGTTAACGTATTTAATGTTAGAATCATACACAAGCTAGCCAGAAATAATTACATGGGGAAAAATAATATTTCTCAATGACTAATATTATTGTAATTGGTTTGACAAATATAGGATCAGTTTCAGTTTCTACATTATTCTGAACTCATCAGCAAAACACAGACTTCACCAAAGTTGCTCAATGGGTGGTGAGAGAATCACTAAATAAATGTACATAAATTGCACTACATTACATAGAAAAATAAAATTGTTTTGAAATTAATTCAAAGGGGACATCCTTTTGAAAAACGATAGTTTAGCCAGTTTTAACATATTTAAAGCAATGATCCTTGTAAAAAGTAAAATGGAGCACAGTGGTCATAGTTTAGCACTCTTTTATTCTTTCACTTGTTTCAGTCATTTGACTGTGGCCATGCTGGAGCACTGCCTTTTAGTCAAGCAAATCGACCCCAGGACTTATTCTTTGTAAGCCTAGTACTTATTCTATCAGTCTCTTTTGCCGAACTGCTAAGTTACGGGAACGTAACACATCAGCATCGGTTGTCAAGCTATGTTGTGGGGACAAACACAGGCACACAAGCATACACACACACAAACACACACACACACACATATATATATATATATATATATACACATATATACGACAGGCTTTTTTCGGTTTCCATCTACCAAATCCACTCACAAGGCTTTGGTCGACCCAAGGCTATAGTAGAAGACACTTGCCCAAGGTGCCATGCAGTGGGACTGAGCCTAGAACCATGTTGATAATAATAATGATCCTTTCTACTATAGGCACATGGCCTGAAATCTGGAGGAGGGGGATAGTCAATTACATCGACCCCCCCCCCAGTACTCAACTAATACTTAATTTATCAACCCCAAAAGGATGTAAAGCAAAATTGGCCTCGGTGGAATTTGAACTCAGAATGTAGCAGCAGACGAAATACCACTCAGCATTTCATCCAGCATGCTAACAATTCTGCCAATTCACCACCTTATGGGTAATAATAATAATACCATTAACAATTAATAATATTATTTTTAATAATGCAGTTGCTGTTATTATTATTATTATTATTATTATTATTATTGCTTGTTTGTTAGTATTAAAAATTTTATTAAGTGTTTTTAACATTATGATTTTGCTGTTGCTTAGGTCTTGCTATTTTAGTTACAATTCATTGCTGTTTGCTGTAGTTTTGTGAAGTTAGCAATTTTTATCAATATTATTATTATTATTGCTGTTGTTGTTGTTGTTGTAACTATTATAATGTTGAATGTTGACTTGAATCTGAAGCGGAAATGTTTTACATTGCTGTTGGATAACATCTTTTGCAACCAGGTTCAATAGCTCAGTTTATTGTTGTTTTATTTATTATTCTGTGTGTAATTCTCTTTCTCTTTCTCTTTCATAATCTCTCTCTCTCTCTCTCTCTCTCTCTCTCTCTTTCTCATAATCTCTCATTATGTCTCTCTCTGTATGTCTCTCACTTTATCCATCCTCTCTATCTTTTAGAAACTTTTATTTCCTTCTACTTCCTGTTCTGGCTTGTTTTCTCAATTCATATTTTATAGGTGTGCTTTACATATAAGATGATGTGGATGACAATGATATGTGTGTGTCTATGCATGTGTAAACACATACATTCACATGTGCTGTCACACACATATATATATATATATTTCTTTTACTCTTTCCCTTTCATATATACACACACACATATTTATATACATATATATGTAAACACATTCATTCACTTACATTCTCATTTATATATATCTATATCTATATATATATATGTATATATATATATATATATATATATATATATATATATATACACATATATATTTCTTTTTCTTTCCTTTTCTTTCTGTCTATATGCATATACTAGAGATTTATATATCTGTGTATATGTATGTATCTGTGTGTGTGCATTTGTGTGTACCCAACTTTATATGCGTTGTAGTTTATTGTAGGAGCTTTCTAGGGCTATTAACACTGTCAATTTCTTGCTCTTTCTTCTTTGCAGATATGAATACAAATACTTGTAATATTCTCTATTCTACTCAATTAACAAACACCCTCCTCCCTAAAAATGTGTATCTTCTGTACCAGCGCTAAAAATATAATTACCTGTGTGTGTGTTTTCTTCAATATATGATCATTGTCCTATTGCAAGGAACTGATTTTGAGAGGTAACTGATAAGTGTTACATAATTTCATTTCTGCCTCCTGTGATTTGGTTTAGATAGTAAAGTATGAGACAGAAAACTTCATAATTCTTAAATTTGCTGTTTTTGTCTTCAGACTTACATATTCTGGTGGGAGAGCTTCAGCTTTCTGACTTTCATCAATCAGCAGCTTTGTAAAAATGGATAAATATATACTAGCAATATTTTGTGGGGTCACCTCTACCCTCTCTCAGATACTAACCCTCTCCATTTAGTCAAGGAGCCTTTTCCATTTTCTGGCCATTTCTTTTTTTCTCTTCATCCCGTTTCTTTCTTACTTTTTGTTTTGCTAGTTTTTTGGCAACCTCATTACCACCAGTGGCATGAAACAAAAGACCAATACATTTTGTTTAAGTGATTGGTGTTAGGAAAGACATCCAGCCATAAAAACCATGCCAAAGCTGGCACCAGACACTCAACGTAGCCTTAGATATGGCTTGATCTTGTCCAACCAATGCCAGCATGAAAATGAACATTAAATTATGATGATGATTTATTAAGATATATATAAATATATGTTTCTTTATTACCCACAAGGGGCTAAACATAGAGGGGACAAACAAGGACAGAAAACGGATTAAGTCAATTACATTGACCCCAGTGCGTAACTGATACTTAATTTATCAACCCCGAAAGGATGAAAGGCAAAGTCAATTTACTAATATATATAAATATATCTACATACATACGTGTGTGTGTGTGTGTATCGTTTGTAGAAAACTTAAATCTGGAGAAGAAGCATACTCTAAGATATAGAGCAGTGTATATTCTAATGGGGAAGGGGCCAGATTATGGGATTACCCTGGATTTCCTGTCCATAAAGGGTTGAACCTCTTCAAAATATGAAGGGGAATAGGCCTCATTACATTCATAACAAGGCCTTTTCCCCCTCCAGATGAGACAGTAGAGTGACATAAAAAATTCTGCCAAAATTAGTCTTTTTGGTTTGCATATATATATATATAAACTGTACACACACACTCACATATAGTTAATGAGTTGTTTCAAATTTTAACACGACTTCAGTACTTGACTGGTACTTTATTCTGTTGACCCCAAAAGGATGAAAGTTAAAATTGACATTGGTGGTGGCATTTGAACACAGAATATAAGGAACCTGAAGATATGCCACTTAGCATTATGTCTAATGTGCCCATGATTCTGCCAGCTTGCTGCCTTACGTGCAGTTAATAATGGTAAAAGGTGGATAAATAAAGAACAATATACAAGTTAATGAACATTTTTAACTATTCCCATTATTTGCATATTCTGATGTCTTGGAATAACCAAATTGTCTTTTACTTATATTAATATTTTATTTTTCTCCATTTGTATTTTTAAACAAATATGAATTTTTCTATTTAGTTACATATCTATCTACTTATATATATATATATGTGTGTGTGTGTGTAAGTATATATATGTATGCATATATATGTGTGCATAAATGTGTATATGTATATATGTGCATATATATGTATATATGTATGTGTATATATATGCATATTTATGTGTATATATATATGTATGTATATGTGCATATATATATTCATACATATTTTCCAATTTTTTAAATAAAATATGATTTATTTAGAGGGAAAAATATAAATGAAAAAATAAAATAGATAGAACTTTAAATAAAAAAAAAAAACGGAGAAAAAAACTTTGAAAAATGAGTTTATTTGTTTATGTAGTTTCATTTGAATATCATTAAAAACAATTTCCAATTTTACTGAGATTCTTTCCTCTTCCTTTAACTCTTTGTCTTTTCTGTTTGTCAGTCTGCCTGTCACTTTCTTTCCCCTCTCTCATTCTGTCTCTCTGTCCTTTTCTCTCCAATAAACAAACACACATACATATGTATGTATAATTACAAACACACCTATGTATATAAATAAATATATATGTACTTATACATTAAAAATGTGTTTGTTTGTGTATATATGTATGTATGTGTGTGTGTGTGTGTGTGTAATGGGAATAAACATGAAATAAAATTAAAAGCAATCATTTTTCAGCAGTTCTGTTCAGCCCTTAGGCAATAAACAATAATCATTTGTCTGGCTTCTCTCTTAGCTGAAAATAGGATTGACATTCAAAGCTATTTTCAGGGTTTTGCTTTGGGGAGAAATACCCAGTGATTAAGATTTGCTGAATTTAAGAAATTTTTTTGTAATGAAAATATATGAATTTGTAGATCCATTCAACCCCCCACTAGCATGAATTTAAGATAAAACAACAATGTGGGAAGTAAAAATTTTTGAAGAATTATATAAACTCGAGTGATGTACTTTTTGTCAGTATAATCAAGAAGATTTTTTGTAATATAAAATATTAATTCTCAGCATCATCATCATCATTGTCATCATAAGTCAATGAGAAGATGTATTAGCTGCTATCTAGTCACCAGGCCTGCAAGAAAAAGCAGGTAAATCACTCACAACCTATCTCAAAAATAAAAGTAATAAATAAACATATTCAAAATTGTAAATGAAGGCTAACACTGTCTTTGGTTTGTTTCAGTTATAAGACAGTAGCCATGCTGGAGCACCACCTTGCAGAACTTTTAGCCAAATGAACTGGCCACAGTACTTACACTCTTTTACTTGTTTCAGTCATGGAAATTGTAGTTGTGATACCTGTGCTGGTGGCACGTAAAAAGCACCATCCAAACGTGGCCAATGCCAGTGCCGCCTTGACTGGCTTCTGTGCCAGTGGCACATAAAAAGCACCAACCAATCATGGCCGCTGCCAGCCTCCCCTTGCACCTGTGTTGGGGGCACGTAAAAAGCACCCACTGCACTCATGGAATGGTTGGCATTAGGAAGGGCATCCAGCTGTAGAAACACTGTTTGATCAGACTGGAGCCTGGTGCAGCCTCCTGGTTTCCCAGACCCCGGTTGAACTGTCCAACCCATGCTAGCACGGAAAACAGACGTTAAACGATGATGATGATGATATCTATCCATCTATTTATCTGTCTGTCTGTCTGTCTGTCCGTCCGTCCATCTATCCATCAATCTATTTGTGTATCTATCTATCAGTCTGCTTGTCTGTCTCTCTGTGATTGAGTCTATATGTGATTCTTTGTACAAAAGAAAAAGAGGTCACAAGAACACATGCACAAATAAATAATAGTTTCTTAACCCTTTCGTTAGCAATTCAGTTGAAACTAGTTCTGGCTCTGTAATACAAATGTCTTGTTTCCATAAGTTTTGAATTAAAATCTTCCACCAAACCTTAGTCATAACTCACGTTCCTAACACTAGCTTAATCATAACTAAGTTATTTTACTGACTTCTTTGTTATATTTTAAAGTAATTGAAAGAAACACAGAGCATCTGAAAGTAAATACAGTAATGAAAGGGTTAAGTGACTTGTGTGATACGCAAAATATATTTTGAACAACCAGTTTTATTGCAAAATAGTGAAGTAAATAATCAATATTATAATTAATTATTGTGTATGAAGATGTACGTTTGTCAATGTATCATGGACAGATTAGTTCATCAATATGAGAATGTGTGTCTTTGTGATTCAGTGTATGTATGTGTGTGTATGATGTTTTAAGCACTTACCAACAAAATATCATCTAACCATCTCCCTATCATTGAATGACAATTGCAAAGTTTATCAAATATCTTTCTTTCCTGTTCCCCTTCAAGTGGAATCCAACTCGCATCAACCAGTGCATTCTTCCAAAAAAACACATTCTTCTGTTTTCCTTGTCCTTTACAAAATGATGGCAGCTGTTGCAATGTATCACTATAATGCGACACAAAATTCTTCTTTTTTCAACCTTCAAGAAATCAGATTTCTTTGAAATATTTTCATATGCATCAACTTCTGTCAGCAATTAAATAGCATGGAACATTTTATTGCGATATCACAGTGCTTATTATCAAGAATAAGGGAAAACCATACACAAAAACCGACTTATATTGTTACAATGATATGTCCTTATTAATGCATATACCTATATATACATCATGTTAATGGCTCTGAGGAAGCTACAGAGGATGTTGTAACAGCAGTCTGCTCTACTTCTAATTGCAGAAACGGCTGTATGCTAATGTAGATGATTGTATAACAGTTCCCTTGTCATTCATTTATTATTGTAACACACTGTACTTACCTGATATTTAAATGTACTGAGTTCTACCAAATGGATATCAGTGTCACTTTGCCCAAGCAAAATCATAGGATATACATATACATATATATATGTGTGTGTGTGTGTGTGTATGAATGTATATTTGTGTGTGTTATGTTATAAATATGTCCTTAGTCGAAAGGCACCTGTTGTTATGTTCTGCTATTATTTTTATCGTATTTTTTATTGTATTTATATTTGTACAACATTGCTCTGTTTTTTTCCGTCCTTGTTTTTGTATACATTCGCTGCTTTCTTCCAAGGAATCTAATGCTCTTAGCTTAGTTTTTCCTTGGCGCTAGCCAGATTGGAGCAATCTCAAGACTAATCAGCCAAAATTGCGAAGATAATCTGGTGCTTGACTGAGGAAAGAAAACTTCGAATGACCCATCCTTGTCTTTTTGTATTGTCTATCTGGATTTTTTGTTGTCCCTTTTTGTATCACCTAGCTGTATGGATGATTTGCATTCTTGTCCCATTTTGCATTTTATATATATATATATATATAAATATGTATATATATATATAAATTCATTCATGCATGTATGTGTAAATGTATACCTGTTTATACATGTGTGTGTGTGTGTGGTATATATATATATATATATATATATATATATATATATATATATATATATATATATATATATATATATTATATATATATATATGAACATATATATATATATACACACAAATACACATGCGCACACACATACACACACATAGATGAAGTGTGTGTGTGTGAAAAATCACAAAAGAACAAGTACGGACAGTGGAATGTACTATGTGAAGTAGCTGAGACCGACCATTGACTAAGATACTCATAAACCATGATATATTTATGTATTTATTAAAGTTTTTATATGTCATTATCTAATAAAACCTGACTCCCGAGATTAAAGAACTGATAATAAATAAGATAATACACTAAACAAGAAATTTATGTGGAAGAATTAATAGTAATCACGATGATAATGATAATAATAATGCTGATGGCGATGTTGATGCTGCTGCTAATAGTAATGCAGTAATAATAATAGTGATTATAATGATAGTATTTATAGTGATAATAATAATAATAATAATAATAATAATAATAATAATAATAATGATGATGATGATGATAATGATAATAATAATAATAGTGATGATGATTATGATGATGATGTTGAACTTGACATTAATATTCTCCTTGAAACCAATAAATATAAGTATAATATAGCTATAAATAACATCACTAAGTATAAGTAAGTGTATTGGTATGTACTTATTTATATATATATATATATATATATATATACACATACACACTTCTCCACCCACCCACATATATAGAGATATGCATGTGTGTATCTGTATATATATGTGTCTCTTTGTCTCACTCTCACTCTTATATATATATGTGTGTGTGTGTGTGTGTGTATTCATTCTTGAGTATAACCAGTTCATAGGACCATGGTCAGTTTACTTAGAATAAAGAACTCAAAGTGAGCAGTCTAGGTGTCAGTGAGTTTAATCCTTAATCTGTCTATATAATGTGTATCATCATCATCATCATTATCATCATCATCATTTAGCATCCATTTTCCATGTTAACATAGGTTAGATGACTTGAGAGGGACTGGTAAGCTGGAGAACTGTAAATGAGCCTAGTCTGATTTGGCTTTGGTTTCTACAGCTACATGCCCTTCCGAATTCCAAAGAAATAATCCTTAGCAGAGCATAGTTTGTCAGTGGATCATATATCCAGAAAAAGAAGCACACTCAAAAAGTTAAAGCAATAATGTTTTTATGTGATGTTATATATATGTCTGGTCATATATGTCTGGTCACAATCATAAATCACTCAGCTTTACAGATGGCTCATCAGACTTCAATCGCTGTGGGCATATACCCTCTCCTCAAACTGGTGGTAAGAATACCATTACATTCAGTTACTTTGTAAAGAAACGAATATTATACACTGCCCGAACTTTGAAAGGGATGGGTTATTGCCCTTAGACTGGTTTGGTCAGTTAATCTTATGGACCAATAGGACAAATGAAGAATCTCTGCCCCTAAGCTGGTTCTGGTCCACAAATATTCTATACAGCCCTATTTGATGAACAGGGAATCCCATGCCTGCAGCATGTGACACCTGAAATGTGGGTAGGGTCTATATATCTCATGTCTTGAATTTAAGAGAACTCTTGGGTCAATTGAGTCTTTAAGGATTCTTACCCTCTCTGTAAGCAAAGCTTTTACCATCTGCTCCCATTTATATAGGACCATGGATGTTCTATTGTCCTTCATTTAATTTTGTATGGCGTTCCTTCATCCTTAAGGTGCAATACAGAACTGGCCTGGCACATCTTTCCAGAACCCTAAAATATATATATATATGGAGATACGTGGTTTAGTGGTTAGGTGTTACAATAATGAGTATAAAATTGTGGTTTCAGTTTGAGCAATGCATTGTGTTCTTGAGCAAAATATTTCAGTTTATGTTGGGGTGGTTCACTCAGCTGGCAAAAATTAATAATCCTGCAATGGTCCAGTGTCCTGTTCAGGAGGGAATTATGTATGCAACAGAATCCAGGAAACCAGCCTTATGAGCTTATGATTCAGGAAGGACCTTTGATCCTTTATATATATATATATATACACACACACATACATACATACATATATATATATATATATATATATATATGTATTTGTACATACATACCTCAATGGGTAAATTGTTGCCATTCTATATTTTTTATTTCATGCATGCACATTGTTTGTTTTTGATTTTGTATTGTAAGAAACAAGTAAGTTTGTTTCTCTAACATTTTACATTATTCAACCTACACAAATTAATGTGTGATAAACAAAACAGGAATTTTGAAAGAACTTCATATACAACTACTTTTTAAATATCAAGTGGCTATGGCAATCCACCAAAATAAAATAGCTTTCAACCCCTGGTCTAGAGACTACATGTATATGATGCCTTAAAAATGGAGACCTTAGCTGAATAATTCTGTTGGGTCATGCCAATGTTGGGTCTTTTAATAGCTAAAAGTCTCCCACAGGAAAACACCATCAAAACATATCCTCCACTAAACCTTAGCAGCTCTCAGCTACAGTTTTTGTAGTTGTGCCAAATGCTGGGGTCATTATTACCAAAGATTTCTGCTGGTAAAAACATATCTTTAGCATAGCTCAGACTGCATCTCAAAGACTGGTCTTTCTTGGAAGGTTAGTGTACCACATTGTTATTCTTTCTGGCTTTGTATTTATCTTATTTGACTTAGGAATTAATTTTGGCTTCAGTTTATCAGCATGTGTGATAAAATGTCATCAAAGAGATTATCTCATTTTATTGACCAACTTACTGCTGAGAGGAAGATGTTTTGGATTGTAAGAGAAATTTTATTTAAACTAATTGCCTCAAGTCTTGTGTAGAGAGATATTATACGAAAAGGTGACAAGCTGGCAGAATCATTAGCATGCTGGGCAAAATGCCGTGACATTTTATCTGTTTTTATGTTCCACCAAGGTCAACTATGCCTTCCATCCTTTTGGGACTAATAAAACAAGCACCAGTTGAGCGCTAAGATCAATATAATCAACTTACCCCTTAGCCAAAATTGCTGGCCTTGTGTCAGAGTTGGAAACCATTATACTAAAGAGGTGATAGGTAAAATTGACATTTACATTTTATCTATCTGATCAATTGTTGGACAAATCCATGAAGCAGTGACAATTCTTCAAACATTTGCAAGTTCATATCATAGTTGATTATAGTTATAACTATGTCTGAAGGAGTGAACGGACTTTGAATTAATTGCTTAAAATTGCATAATTTTTGTATGCAATATGAAATAAATGACATCCATTTACAGAAACATACATAACCTGTATGTGGAAATTATATCTATATACATATTGCTATCTAGGAGATATTTTAAGGTAGTAGAAAAGTATTTCAAGGTGGCGAGCTGGCAGAAACGTTAGCACACCGGGTGAAATGCTTAACGGTATTTCATCTGCCGCTACGTTCTGAGTTCAAATTCTGCCAAGGTCGACTTTGCCTTTCACCCTTTCAAGGTCGATAAATTAAGTACCAGATACACACTGTGGTCGTTGTAATCGACTTGATCCCTTTGTCTGTCTTTGTTTGTCCCCTCTATGTTTAGCCCCTTGTGGGCAATAAAGAAATAAGAATAGTATTTAACTGCTATTTCTAAATTTCGGTATGTGGTGAGGCAATTTTGCTAAGCCTTAATTATAGTTATGTTTATAATTGTAAAATTTTTGTATCTATATATACACTCACACATATATATATGCATATATATATAAATACATGTATATATATATATATATATGTATAGGTATATATATATATATAGGTATATATACATATATATATATAACATCATCTGTCACATCAATGCCGAGATGATAAGAAGAAAGTGAAATGGTATGCCCACACATGAAGTACATAGCACTGATACTTGGCCATGACTTCTTGGATCCCACTTAAAAGAAGGTCCACTCAGATCTCTGGAGATATAATGCAGAGTAACTCCTCACAGCAATAGAAAACAAAGGATCCTATTGAAAGGATAACAGTTGTCTAGCTAAAAGCAGACAGAGCAAGAGTCCAGATTTGAACAACAAATCAAGTTAACAATATATATACATACATATATATATAAGGTAATAAATAGATAGATAATTATATAGAACATAATTATTATTAAGGGCACTGAAGCCACTGTGCCCATCATATATATATATATATATATATATACATATAGGTGTAGGTGTAGCTGTGTGGTAAGTAGCTTTCTTACAAACCATATGGTTCCGGGTTCAGTCCCACTACATGGGCAAGTGTCTTCTACTATAGCCCTGTGCCGACCAAAGCCTTGTGAGTGGATTTAGTAGATGGAAACTGAAAGAAGCCCGTCGTATATATGTATATATGTGTGTGTGTGTTTGTCTGTGTTTGTCCCCCCAAAGTCGCTTGACAACCGATGCTGGTGTGTTTACGTCCCCATAACTTAACAGTTTGGCAAAAGAAACCGATAGAATAAGTACTAGGCTTCCAAACAATAAGTCCTGGGGTTGATTTGCTCTACTAAAGGTGGTACTCCAGCATGGCCTCAGCCAAATGACTAAAACAAGTAAAGGAATAAAAGAATATATACAAATATATATATATATATATATATATATATATATCAACATCATCATCACCATCATTATCATTTAACATTTGTTGTCTATGCTGGCATGGATTGGATGGTTTGACCAGGACTGGTAAGCTGGAAGGCTAAACCAAACTCCAGTGTGATTTGGCATGGTTTTCTATGGTTGGATGCCCTCCCAAAGCCAACCACTCCGAACGTGTTATGGGTGCTTTTACATATATATATATATGCATATATAAATAGATAGATAGATAGATAGATATCCATACACATAGATTTGTTCATACATAATATATATGTACATATTAAGAATATTTGCAAGAACATAAGGGGTGTTGATTTAAAGGTATATCACCAGGCTAGTAGATGGATTTGAACTCTGAGCCTTTGTGTCAATAGTCTTGCATCTTATCCAATCAGCCGCAGGATTTAATTTTCACTCTATGTACATGCTTGAATACGATTTTCTCATTTTGTGTTTTTCATTTTATTTTATTTTAATATATTTTTTTATTTATTTTTTAACATTTGGAGAGATGGGGAAAAAATTAACAATGGAAACAATTAAGAAAAGAAAACGAAACAAAACAAAATAAACAAAACAAAAGTACTATAAATCAGAATTGAAATTATGCTTAATTTTTATTATAATTATTATTTTTAGTTTCATTTTGTTATCATTATTATTATCGTTGTTGTTATTATCAATAGTAGTATTAGTATTATTATTGTTATTGTTGTTAATCATTGTGCTTACTTTTTTTTTTCTAATTTTTATTTTAAGCTAATTTCATGCATGAGCGAGGAATGGCTATGGTAGAATGTATTTTGATGCAGTTGACTGCAATTTCTAGAATAATAAAATAACATTTTTGACAGTTTTGTGTCAAATCTTTGTTTCAAGAACAGGATAATGTGTGGTAATTATTTCCTCATAAATGTGCAGATTGTCTATTGGTGCAGCACTATTGGAAAGCAATTAGCTTGCTATTGGCAATTTATCATAATTTAGATGAATGTAACTTAAGACAACTGACATGGTAGCCACCTCTTAAATACCTTACTAAAAAACATTTCCGTCATCGTTGACCATCTGGAATGTTCCACTTCGTGAAAATATAAAATTATAAAAAAAAAAAAATTAGAAAAGCAACCCACAAATACATTATAAACATATGCATATACATACATATATATATATAGATATAAATATATACATGCATATATACATATACATACACACATACAAACGCACAAATGATGTTGTTTATATACATTCATACATTTTACTGTGACTTGGGAGATGAAGATGAGAATTAGAGAATGAAATTATGTTTTGTTATTTTGGTTGTTTGTTTGAGGGTTTTTTTTTTTTTGCTGCTTAATTATTTTTCAGATTTAACTGTTTCTTTATATATTTATTCAAGATTTTATTTAATTATCAGAGAATTCTGAGTATAAACAGTATATAAAGTGTAACAGAATTAAACTAAACTTTAGATGCAAGTTCAAACCTCAGTGTCAAAGTTGAATTTAATTTCTCATTGGAACCCATTCAATTTGTGGGAGACTCCATGTGGATGTTCACTTTGCTAGAAATAACTGGCAATTCTCCTTCGTATTACCCTTTCTATCATAAAAAATGAACAATAGGCGCAGGAGTGGCTGTGCGGTAAGTAGCTTGCTTATGAACCACATGGTTCCAGGTTCATTTCCACTGCATGGCACCTTGGGCAAGTGTCTTCTAATATAGCCTCGGGCCGACCAAAGCCTTGTGAGTGGATTTGTTAGAAAGAAGCCCGTTGTATATATATATATATATATATATATATATATATATGTATGTATGTATGCATGTGGGTGCATATGTTTGTGTGTCTGTGTTTGTCCCTCCAACATCACTTGACAACCGATGGTGGTGTGTTTACATCCCCGTAACTTAGCGGTTCAGCAAAAGAGAGACCGATAGAATAAGTTCTAGGATTCCAAAGAATAAGTCCTGGGGGTCGATTTGCTCGACTAAAGGCGGTGCTCCAGCATGGCTGCAGTTCAATGACTGAAACAAGTAAACGAGAAAAAAAGGAGAAAAGAGAATACCTTAGTTAATGTAATTTAAGTACAATACACAAAGGGAAAAATATGAAGCAGAGACATACTGGAAAATGTAGACTAGAGTACAGAGTACCTTAGAAAGTCAAACAAGAGCAATGAAATAGTCATTGCTGGAACATCTTTATCTTGGGTCTGCTCATTCAAGGAGATATTTTATGGTAGTAGAAAAGTATTTCAAGGTGGCGAGCTGGCAGAAACGTTAGCACACCGGGTGAAATGCTTAACGGTATTTCATCTGCCACTACGTTCTGAGTTCAAATTCTGCCAAGGTCGACTTTGCCTTTCACCCTTTCAAGGTCGATAAATTAAGTACCAGATACACACTGTGGTCGTTGTAATCGACTTGATCCCATTGTCTGTCTTTGTTTGTCCCCTCTATGTTTAGCCCCTTGTGGGCAATAAAGAAATTAGACAAGAACAATATTTATCTTTATTAAACTTGAAGCTGACTACCATAATAGGTCAATATTATAAAGGTGAATCCTTATGAATATCTTTGTTTAAATTTATTCCTCTGGTGCTTTTTTATATTTCATTTTTAATCATTCATCATATAGATTTATATATATATATACACTTATACATACATCTCTCATTCCTTTTTCACTCCTCTCTACTTTGCACCCAATTTCCCAATATATCACTTTTCTCTTTCTTCTTCCCTCTCTTTTTTCCCCTCTCTCTCTCATCCTCCTTTTTTTCTTTTTTCTGATGAAGGACTAGCATCTGAAGAATTAAAGACCCTTTCTTTCAAGTATAATAATAATAATTCTCTTGTTAAAGCTTGTCCATCTTGTGTTTTTTCATATCAATGATATTTGTTTTATAAACAAAGATAGTGAAATGACAGGGTGATCAACCTGTTGGATAGATTGTCTCATAGTAAAGTGTTCTGGTACTTGGTGTTCTGAGTTCAAATCCAGCTTTCCCTTTTATCCTTTTGGGATTAATAGAAAATGCACCAAATGAAACTGTTAGAAGTTTGGCTTAAAAGCCTTATTGTATTTGTTTAGGGTTCTATTACTCTGTTAGCAAAATCTGTGAAACACCAGTGCCAGTCTGTATCCGCTCAAGTCGACTGATTTTTTTCTTGGATAGACAATGGTAACTTGCAGAGGTGAGACTTATAGGCATGGACAACTACAGGTGTTCCTCGAGCACATCTTGCTTAAGCCAGTGTAGATGTGCACAAACGCACGTCAGACATTGTCTGACAGATTTTTGCACCTACTTTTATAAACACCCTGAATATCATTAAGCGAATTTGTCATCTATTGCATGACTTCAGTTCCAAACTTCAGATCCCTGAATACCATACCCAAATATTTAATACACTGCTATGCAAAAATTAAAATCTTGTTACTAATTAAATGATAATCATTTCTAACTAAGGCACAAATCTACATGTTTGGAAAATGAAAGAGAGAGAGAGAGAAATGGGGTATCTGAGGGAAGAGAATTTTTTAATATAGACCTTTTTTTGGCTCAATCATAATCTTCACACCCCACAACTGTTGAAGTAAGTCTTGCATTTTACCAGTACCCACCATTTGATGTCAAAATCTATGACCATACATGCCAAGCCAGGGCTATGATGATAGGATAACTTATGGTTGTTACATCTGGTCATCCTCATGGAACCGTCAGTTGTGCCCACATGCTTCTACATGTTTGTTTGCCTACTGCGATCCATTAATACTTCTTCTGCTTCATACATGATGATTTGTGTAACCTTTGTATGGCAGTGGCAATTAAAGAGACATGTGGTGCTGCCTCTGCATAAGCATCCTGTCTCTGTATCTGCTTTAGGCCTACCTACAATTATTTTCTTTATGCTGGGTGCACAGCTAAAAGGGACCATTCAAATGTGCCTATTAAATATTTTATGGAATCCATTCCTACAGGGAAAGTGCTTATCCTCTACACAAAGAACGATCTCCTCTACACAAAGAACGATCTCCTCTACACAAGTTTTTACTTTAAAGGAGGAGTGTGTGGAACAACAACATTCTCCTGTGGTATTATCTTTTAGTGGTGTTTAGAGTTCAGTGAGTAAATGATCCTATCTTTAAAACTGCTGGTGGTCAGGGCCATGTAGTTCGAAGTAGTGGCATTGGAGAGTTCTTTATTTGAAAATAGGTTGGAGGTTCTTCTGTTGACTCACTTCACAAAGTTTCTGAACGTTATGGTTGGATGATATGAAGCTAGAGAGTCAAGACTATTGAAAAGGTTGCAAGATGCAACGAAAATTTTAGGAAAATATAAATAAGAAATAAGTAGAAATTTTACTGGTGAGTATGTTACATTATAAGGCACAAAAAGAAAATGACTCTCCCCAGACACAACAGAATAAGCTAAGATCTATTATCTACATAATATATCCAACTAACTGTGCGATATGGTCAGTGGCACATCATTTTTACATGTCATGAATGTCGGAAGACATTTGCGATGATAGCCTGATAATAATCCAAGGTTTTGATGAGAACAGACTGAATAGTCACTTCTGGAGTGCTTTTAGGTCTGGGTTTATGAGCGGTTACTGAAAGTACTAGGTCTGGCAGTGTTACAGAGTGGCCCTGAATTTGGAGAATAATTCTGCAGGTCTGGCCATAATGTTGGTGTAGGTAAGCTATAAAATCTGTCCAAGACATCTGCAGCTTAATGAAACTAACTGGCAGATATTTGTTCTGTATCCAAGCATTACTGATCTGAGGTCTTAGGTATGGATGCAGGGGACCTGGTATTAACCAAAATTATTATTAAGATCAAACCACCACCTTCAATTGGCAACAAAAAGCAGGCTGCTTTCATTTACGTGGTGGCTAAAAAAAAAGGATTACAAAGTGGATGTGGTTGATAGGTTTGAGAACAGATATATGTATTTCAGAGTAAGCTCTCAATCAATGATTCAAATACTTACTCTTTTACTTGTTTCAGTCATTGACTGTCGCCATGCTGGAGCACTGCCTCTAGTTGAGCAAATTGATCCCAGGACTTATTCTTTGTAAGCCTAGTACTTATTCTATTGGTTTCTTTTACTGAACTGCTAAGTTACGTGGATGAAACACACCAGCATCAGTTGTCAAGCGATGTTGGGGGGACAAACGCAGACACACAAACATATACACACACATACATATATATATATATATACATATATACGACAGGTTTCTTCCAGTTTCCGTCTACCAAATCCACTCACAAGGCTTTGGTCGGCCCAAGGCTTTAGTAGAAGACACTTGCCCAATGAGCTATGCAGTGGGACTGAACCCGGAGCCATGTGGTCGGTAAGCAAGCTACTTACCACACAGCCGCTCCTACTTCTTGAAGAAAAGAATAAGGGTAGAACGTTAAGTGCTGCTCTCCATTGAATGTTATGAAAGTTGGGAGAGAACAATGAAATTGCTAAGTTTACACTAAAATATGCAATTGTAGACTGATGGGAGTCACTTACTTTTGATGAGTCAGAGTCATTCAACCTTTTTCCATGGAGTACCCCAAATTATTCTAATTCAGTTACTGGTTTCAGTTTTTGAATTGCAGCTATACAATGGTAATGCATGGGTGTTACATGATTATTTTTTTTTCAGTATGTGGTTTAGTATTTATTCTATTGATTTCTGTTTACTGAATTACTAGGTCCTAAAGTACCCTGCAGCTGGGATAGAACATGTGACTGCATAGTTGGAAAGGAAGCTTCCTTACAACACATCCTTGTTTACAGTTACTCTCTTTACTTGTTTCAGTCATTTGACTGCGGCCATGCTGGAGCACCGCCTTTAGTCAAACAAATCGACCCCGGGACTTATTCTTTGTAAGTCCAGTACTTATTTTATCGGTCTCTTTTGCCTAACCGCTAAGTGACGGGGAAGTAAACACACCAGCATCGGTTGTCAAGCAATGCTAGGGGGACAAACACAGACACACAAACACACACATACATATATATATATATATATATATATACGACAGGCTTCTTTCTGTTTCTGTCTACCAAATCCACTCACAAGGCATTGGTCGGCCCGGGGCTATAGCAGAAGACACTTGCCCAAGATGCCACGCAGTGGGACTGAACCCGGAACCGTGTGGTTGGTTAGCAAGCAACTTACCACACAGCCACTCTTGTGTCAAAAATTATGACTGTTGTTTGCAAGCAAAGATGATTTAGTGTTACACAGAGATACATACAAACACATATAAATTCATGTATGTGTGTGTGTGTTTATATGTATATATAAACACACATACATGCAAACAGTTCATGAACATTTCACAAATAGTACGGGGTGTAGGTAATAGTCATGTCATCTTATTTACTAGCCATGAGTAATAGCAAATGGGTGATGCAGCAAATTATTACAAGAATCATTAGTATTTTTTTTGTTGTTATTGTAGTTACTGTTGATATTTTTATCATTCATAGTAGTAATTTAAAAATGAAAAAAAATCAGTTATTTTTCATATATTAACTTATGTATTCCTTTATTTTATTTCTTTAACAATTCATTTTTTCTTACATGAAAAATAGACAATATCAATCATTTTATTTTTAATAAATTATTTTTATTTGGCTAAGTTTTTTTATGACACTTTTCATGTCATAATCCATTTAATATTTTCAGCTTCAGTTTACAGCATTGGGTAAAACATTTCACATTATTTTGTTGCATTTCTTTATATGAAATGCAACAAAATGCAGGAGTGGCTGTGTGGTAAGTGGCTTGTTTACCAACCACATGATTCCGGGTTCAGTCCCACTGTGTGGCACCTTGAGCAAGTGTCTTCTACTATAGCCTCGGGCTGACAAAAGCCTTGTGAGTGGATTTGGTAGACGGAAACTGAAAGAAGCCCGTTGTATATATATATATATGTATGTGTGTGTATATATGTGTGTCTGTGTTTGACCCCCCCAATATCACTTGACAACCAATGCTGGTGTGTTTACGTAACCGTAATCTAGCAGTTTGGCAAAAGAGACTGATAGAATAAGTACTAGGCTTACAAAGAATAAGTCCTGGGGTTGATTTGCTCAACTAAAGGTGTTGCTCCAGCATGGCCGCAGTCAAATTACTGAAACAAGTAAAAGAGTAAAGAGTAAGAGTATACTGATCTCAAATTGCCCTGAAGTCTGCTTTGCATTCATTGTTCTATAATGAACCATCCTCATTGTTTTAATTTTCACTTTTCCATTCTTGCATGGATTGGATGGATTTATATTGTGCCAGATTTCCTATAGATGTAATCCTATCTAGACATCAAGCCACACTTGTTTCTAAGCAAGGTATAATTTTCTTCATGGGAAGATATGATTTCATGGAAGACTGAGAACAAATGACATTGCTTAAGAGACAGTAAGCATCATTTACTTCTAGCATGCAATGCGAAGGCAAGAAAACACTCACTCAGGTATATATATATACATATATATGTGTGAAATTAAATAATATGAGTAGAAATTGATATTAATCAATTAAAACTAGTGGCTTAGCATATTTAAAAAATCCGAAGATTAAAAATTGCGTCACATACAAAATTAAGAGAAATGACCACTAAAGTGGACACCTAATATGCTAAACATAGATGTCAAATTGCCATTACCACAAATCCTACGTATTTAAACAGCTCTGAGGAAGCAATGTCTCACAAGCATGTTGCTCAGAGTGCAGAAGCTTCATGTTACAGAAATAGATATGAATTGATTAAAGAGTTTTATAAATCTTATTCTTTCTTCTTTTATTAATTGATACACACACACACACACACACACACACACATTTTATTGCTTGGCTCTCCATCAGTTATGTTGAGGAGTGTTCCAGCTGATTTGATCAGCTGAACAGCCTGCTCATGAAACCAACATGCAAGTGGCTGTGCACTCTACAAAAATGCTGATACTTAAATTAGTTCTCAAAGAGACTCAGTGTGACACAAAGTGTGTTAAGGTTAGCCCTTTGAATTACAGGGACATCTTATTTATGCCAGCTGGATGGACAGAAGCAATGAGAAATAAAGTGTCATGCCCAAGGACATAACAGGCCACTGGGAATTGAACTTATGACCTTGTGACCATTTGCTGACTACCCTAACCACTGAGTTACTTGCTTTCATGCAAGTAAATGTAACGAGAAGCAAGATAGATAAGCTAGTTTACACAGAATATTAAATACATTTAAAAGAAAAAGAATGTACAGAGTATGGATATAAAATAGCTCAACTTACAGAATTTAAATGATAATAGGAGTTAAATGGGAAGGATTTTACGAGTCCAACAGCTGTTTCTGAGGACTTGATGGTCTGTAATAATGATAGTTACTTGAATCCATTATTAGATAACACTGCCTCCATCTTCAGGGGAGAATTTTACATTTGAGGTGTTGACAGGAGGGAGTTAAAGATGGAAGTCAGACTGTTTTTTTTATCCATACACATGTACATCTTTTTCTATTAAATGTATTTAATATTCTGTATAAATTGACTTGCCTAACTTGCTTCTCATTACATTTACTCATCTACCGGCTCAAATTCAAATGTCTTGGGTACTTTGAAGTGTATTCTATATACAGAACACCTATCTCTAACCTATATATACATATATACATAATACATATACATATATAAAGTTTGGGGGAAAATCCTTGATGCAGTGACAACATTTTAAGAATTTTTTTAAAGTTATTAGCTATATAGTTTATTTTAAAAAACTAAATACACAACATTTTGGGAAAGAACTTTTCAATCATGTGTAGTTTGTGAGTAAACACTTTTATTGTTCAACTTTTCAATACACATTTCCTGATCTACTCCATATAGAGGAAGTTATTTCTAGTTAGGGTGTTGATTATTTCTGACGTAGTTTCAGGTTTAGGATTGTTATGAAGTATTCTTTTCCTTTTTCACAGCCGATCGTTTTCATCTTTTATATTGTAAAAATGGAATATTTTGAATATTTGATTTGCACAAATATCTAGACATACACTGCATGGAATATTTCTGAGAGATGAATCTTTAATTTACTGCTTGTGTACTCTCACACAGTTGGTTAGCTTTGTTCCTGTTTCTCTAATGTAATTCTCATTGTGTTATGAGCATGTGAAGCTTTAGAGGAGATATGTTTTGTGATTCATGCTGACATTCACTCTCAGTCACTTTTCACTCTTGAATTTTTTGGTTGTTCCTTGTCCAATTGTTTCACACAACCCACAACAAGGGTCTCTACAGTTTATCTGCATTATTTCTTTCTTTGATATGAATCTCACCTTTCATAGGGGTCTTTTGAAATTTGGTGGCTTACTTTGGCGATTGATGATTTGTGATTTGTTATTGATTTGTGAGATATCCAATGACTGATATAGAACTGGAAGTATCCTTTGGACAGGTGTAGGATGTTGTGGTTCCTGAAATAATGGGTTATTATAGAGTTGTATACAGGATTATAGTATTGTATAGCGTCTACATTCATGCATACACATATACATACACTGTGTTGATATATATATATATATATTTGTAAATATATATGTGTGTGTATATATGTAAATGTATATGCATGTATGTGTGTGTATGACTATGTACATATGGGGGGGGGATAAATATATCTATATATATTTATACATAAATGTATATATATATATGTATATATATATATTTACAAGTGGTTGGAGAAATGAAAGGGCACTAAATCGATTTATTTGGAGTTACATGTATAGATCAAAACTGTTTGATCCAAATTCATTGGTACTCTTGAGTTTCAAGCATGATGCTAGTCGTCAGCCATTTTGAATTTGAATGACATAATTTGAATGTTATTACTGTAAGGTGGGCTGTGATTGGTCGGGGAAGGTTACGTGGTGTTGTGGATTGATGCAGGTATATGGGTAACAGATAGCTGGAAAATACCACGTTGTGAACAGGAAATTGACCATGTGAAGGACTGGAAATGGTCCACGTGGCGATTAGGAATTCAGTTAAGTTGTTAGGGGTGGGTAACTAGGTGAGGGTGGCATGTGCAAGTATATAGTTGTATATGTGGGTGACTAGACATGCTCATATAGTTTTCTGTGCATATATATATATTGATGCAAGTGTGTGCATGTGGACAGTAGCATGCACATGCATGTCTACACACAATTCAAAATGGCTGATGACTAGCATCAACCTTGAAACTCAAAAGTACCAACAAATTTGAAACAAACTATTTTGATCTATATATACACACACACACACACACACATATATATATATATATATATAAAGAGAGAGAGAGAGAGAGAGAGAGAGAGAGGAGAGAGAGAAGCACTGTCAGTTGTGACTACGGGAGTCCCAGCTGATATGATCAATGGAACACCTTGCTTGTATAATTAAGGAGCAAGTGGTTGAGCACTCCACAGACATCTGTACCCTTAATGTAGTTCTCATGGAGATTCAGCATGACACAGAGTGTGACAAGGCTGGCATTGTGAAATGCAGGTACTACTCATTTTTGCCAGCTGAGTGGACTGGAGCAACATGAAATAAATAAAGTATCTTGTTCAAGGACAGAACACATTGCCAGGAATTGAACTCATGACATTGCAATCGTGAGCCAAATGCCCTAACCACTAAGCCGCATGCTTTCACATACACACACACACACACATATATATATATATATATATGCACATATAAATATGGATGGATGGATGGATGTACATACATGTATATCTATTAACATATGTATAAATATTTATGCATGCATGTATTTGTATACATACATGTATATATATGTATATGATTTTATATATGTGTGTGTGTGTGTGTTTGCAAGTGTGGTTATTTATTTAGCTTACCAAGATTGGTGGAGGAAACCTGCTTCCCAGTGCACTGAGCAGCACAGGGTGGTCTAAAAGCTATAAAAATACACACATTTAAGAGCTTTTGGGTGCATCTGTGTATATGGTTTTATTTCTGCTTCTCCAAAATCGCTTAGCTAAAACAGGTGACATTATTGTCACTTCTATGGTTATAAAATGACATCTGCTGGCTTTCTTTGTGCACAAAATCTTAGTTTAAAAAGTGGCAACGGTTAGTGAAAGCCTGGTTATAACAAATTGCTTAATTACTATGTGCCAGCAATCTTTCCTAGTATGGAATTTGAATGTAAAATCAAATGAGTGAATGAATGAATATATATGCATTTTTATATGTATATATGTCATTGATATCCTAAGTATTTATAATCTCAGGGAGAACATGAAATGATCCTTTTTAGAAATGGCAAATCTCTAGGCAAATAACGCTATAAATTATCGAGAGCCTTTGACTTTTTCTTCCATACTGGAAGGTAAAGGTGAAGTTACTTTCTCAAGTCATACCAACTCATAAGGGCCAGTTTCCCAGTTTCATGTTATATATATTCCCGACTTGTATGGGACACTGGTCCATAGCAGGATTACTCAGTTTTGCCAGCTGCGTGGATTGGAGCAATGTGAAATGAAGTGTTTTGCTCAAGAACACAATGCATTGCTTGGTTGAGGAATTGAAACCACAATCTTACAATCATGAGTTCAACACCCTAACCACTAAGCCACGTGCCTCCACCCGGTCTACTCATATGAGTTTGAACTCAATATTTACATGCTGTTATTTATAACTTTATGTGTGCTTTAAGAGGCACCATTTCTAAAATGAATTCCATCCATTAAAACATGTATATTAATTGCTTGTAGGAACACCATATTTTGTTTTGCAACCATAACTTACTGTGAAGTTTACAAAGGATTTATAACTCAATAGTGTGTCACTATTCCATAGAATTTAGAGCCAGCACTGGAAGTTATGTTTTGTATACATATACATCGATGTACACAAAGTCTTTGAAGATAGTAAAAGTAAGAAATGGGTGTATATACACATTTCAGGAGTTATTGCTCCTTCTTCAGTGCCACATCCAACCAATTAACCTATTTATGAATATATTGCTGAAATAGTGACTAAGGTTAGCACTTATATTCAGGAATAAAAATGTGTGTGTGTGTGTGTGTGTGTGTGTGTGTATATATATATACACACACATTACATGTAACGCAAATAAGTAACAAGGATGTCCAGGTACCAGTGCATTATTGGCATTTCAAGCAGCTCCCAGTGCACTAATATGTGTACATCCTTGTTGCTTATTTGTTTTTATTCACCTAACTGCATAAACTATACTGAACTGGATTGGTGCCTCAATTTAAGTACCTAATTCAACTGAATTTTAATTGTTACTATATATATATATATATATATATATATATATTCTGCAGATGAAATGTAAAATGCAGCAAAAGTCCAATGGACGTTCACAGTTAATTAGTTATTATTATTAGGCTGAATGGTGGTGAGTTGGCAGAATCGTTAGCATGCCAGGTGAAATGCTTAGCAGTATTTCATCTATCTTTACATTCTGAGTTCAAATTCTGCCAAGGTCGACTTTGCCTTTCATCCTTTCGGGGTCTATATTTTAAGTACCAGTTGTGTACTGGGGTCGATCTAATCGACTGTCACCTTCTCCCAAGATTTCGGGCCTTGTGTCTTGAGTAGAAAAGAATATTATTAGGTTGAAGCTCAAGAATAGGAAAATATTATGAAGTAAAATTTATGGTGTGTAAATATGATATTTCGCACATAGGCCTTTGTTGG
>NC_043013.1:34183856-34186356 GCF_006345805.1 Octopus sinensis | reverse complement strand
CATGTAGAATGGGGTTCTTTTAGGTTTTATTTACCAAATCCATTCAGAAGGATTTGGTCAGCACGAGGCGTCAGCATGAAGACATCTGCCTAAGTACCATGTAGTGGGACTGAACTCGGGACCTTGTGGTTGGGAAGTAAGCTTTACCATACAGGCACATCTCCACATATGTATATATATTATATATATATATATATATATATATTATATATATATATATATAATCAAATCAAATAGAAATTGTAGTTGTGAGCCCGTGCTGGTAGCACATAAAAAGCATCAACCGATCATGGTCAGTGCCAGCTCCTCTGGCCCCTTGTGCTGTGGCACATAAAAATCATCCACTACACTCTCAGAGTGGTTGTCATTAGGAAGGGCATCCACCTGTAGAGACACAGCCAGATCAGATTGGGGCCTGGTGCAGCCTCCAGGCTTCCCAGACTCCCATCAAACCGTCCAACCCATGCCAGCATGGACAACGGACATTAAACGATGATGATGATATATATTTATATATATGCATATATATATATATATAGGAGAAGACAATGGATATAATAACATTAGGAAACTTGTGGTTTTCACTGGTATGTCTTTAATTAATTAGATAACAAAAAAGGAAAAAGCAGAGATGAAGAGAGCATTTACGATTGTTTCCGTTTACTGGTTTAAGTAAATCTCTTTAGAATGCGAATATAGATAGATGCATCGGTTAGGATGCGAAAATAATTGATACATATGTGATGGTAATGTAAACAAAAGTGGTAATTCTTACATTAGATTTTGTTCTTGCACTGGTAAATTCACTGGATAGAGGTTTGCTTGTAGTAGATTGGTTAGTATCGTTGGTTAATTTTCTTCTCCTATATAACCTAAACTTCGGTTTACCAACCAAACCACCTGCTACTGTACAACCTTACAAAAGACTGTAGCTACCCAGGTAATAACCAGGAGTGACTCTGGATTTAATTATCCCTTAGAGGTATTAAACCCCTCTAACTGATACCCTCACTGTATATATATATGTATATATATATAGATAGATAGATAGGTATAGATATGTATATGTATGATGATGGACTCTCCCATCAAAGATGACGTATGACCATTCAGCTTTTTGCGGAATGACCTGCACAAATAATTTGTTTATGGTGATCAAATATACATTAGCTCGTTTTTCTCTGTGAAATCGACGTTGCCTGAACAGGTGCAGAGCGAACCATGAGTCAGGTGTCGAAGTGATCACAGAGCAGCGTGAGGTGAAGTGTTTTGCTCAAGAACGCAATGCACTGCCAGATCCAGGAACAGAAATTATGGTCACTAGGTTGTGAGTGCAACACTCTAACCTCTAAGTCATGCCCCATCACACACACACATACATAAATATACATATATCTTTATATATTTACATGTATCTGTGTATAAGCATGTATATATATGTGTGTGTTGGTAATCTTATGCGTATCTAAGTTCTTAGGTTTGTAAGAATGTATGTGATTTATAGGACCTTTTGTGACACCTATGAATAGGTACATGGTACATATTCATAGCTACAAAACATAGGGAGAAAAGATGTATATCGCAAGACCATTACCAAATAGCTTGTTACTTACCTGTTCCAAATACCAACTTACAGACAAACCAGTGAGGAATTGTACATGTGATTTCTTAATCTATTAGAAATATCAGTCAAATTCTTTAAATCATATGCTATTAACTTATAAAAGAAAGGAACTATTAGATAAAGCAGTTCTATCAGATTTTAATATCCAGCCAAAGGTAGTAAATGTTTTAAATTTTATTTATGGATATTTATCATTACCTTTATTCCTTTCAGTTGTAACTTCCAAGAGTTATGTCTTCGAAGGTCAATGATTAAGATTTGAAAATATTTTTGAGTTTATTCTTATTTTGAAGATTTTGACCCTCTGATCTCACCCAATGTTTTCGAATAATTTTTACTGAATTCAAAGCAGTATGGCTACTGAGTTTGCTTTGTAATCACATGGTTCCAGCTACCTATAGCAAGGTATTTTTGATGATTGTTTTTTTTATAATAGATTGAGGGCCCCATTTATTCCCTGTGTGTGAACTTGATGGCTGAAAACTATATGGATGACCAATTTGTCATCATCATATTCATTTTGCGTCTACTTTCCATGCTGGTATGGGTTAGACATTTTGACTGGAACTGGTAAGCTGAAGAGCTGCACCAGGTTCCAATCTGATTCCACATAGTTTCTATGGCTGGATGCCATTCTTAACACCAAGTACTCCAGGCTTTTATATACCCCCGGCATGCGTGCCATTGACATGACACCAGCAAAGACATGACTACAATTCATGGATGCTATTTACATGGCATCAGCAAGGGGCATGACTACAATTCACAAGTGCCATTTACAGGGCACCGGCAACAACCATGATTATTTATGGGTGCCCTTTACATGATGCCACTGTGTGCGTACATGTATGTGTGTGTGTTTGTGCGTGTCTTGGA
>NC_043013.1:34176356-34178856 GCF_006345805.1 Octopus sinensis | reverse complement strand
GGAATCTAGCACCCTCACCTAGCTCAAAACAATATCTGCGTATCATGATTTCCGGGTTATACAAGGACACAAATTGTGTTGTATAACCAGCTGGAGACAATGTCTCCAGGGGGTAAATTACAGCAACATTCGTCCTAAACCAAGACAGCCATGTTATGTTGGCAAACAATCTTTACTACAAAGTACTGTTGCTGAATATCTCACATCTATATATCTGAGTCTGTTTTAGTTCTGAACAATAATCTGTTTAATATTCTTAACATGGATATAGTGTAAGAAAGCCATAATACTGCAGTATTCATATTGAGAAGGTATCTCAAGCATGAAATTCATCTAAGCATGCAGTGCATAGTATAGTAGATATTTCCTATTTTTGACATGTAGATACACAGAAATCTTAGGATCTAGCTATCCTATCACTGCTTTTCATCTACTACTGATCCTTCTGCACTTTTTAGCACTATGCTTAAATATGAAATGTCTTCAACAGATGAATATCACAGTGTTATGACTTTCTTACGTTAAGGAAGATATACAGATTGTTATAACAAATTAAATATTTCTGCCCACCAAAACTACCACCACCACCACCACCACCACCACCAATATTTAGAACTTTAAATTATATAAGCAGCAAATTGGTGGCCAATAGTGTAAGGGATTGAATGGTTAGTCTACATTATTCTGTAAGGGGCATAGGGTCATTTTCCCCATTTCTCTGGCATATATATTCATTCCTCCTTGGATGGAGTTGTTGGCCCATTACAGGATCACTCTTTTTACCAGGATCACTCTTTTAACTGAGTGGAATAGAGCAACGGGAAATGAAGATTTTTGCTCAAGAACCCAATGCATCACCTGGTCTGGGAATCAAAACCATAAGCTTACGATCATGAGTCAAACACCCTAATCACTAATCCATGTGTCTCTGCATGGGATAGAATGCTTTGCTCCATTCCTTGCACACAAATTTGTCTTTCATCATTTCTGGGTTGATATAAAAATATGATTATTTACATTATTTACATTGACAGATACTTACCTCATCTTGTTTGCTGTTAACACAATGTTTCGGCTGATATACCCTCCAGCCTTCATCAGGTGTCTTGGGGTATATGGCATAGTGGTTAAGAGCGTGGGCTACTAACCCCAAGATTCTGAGTTTGATTCCAAGAAGTGACCTGAACAATAATAATAATGATAATAATAATAATAATAATAATAATAATAATAATAATAGATAACATCGAAAAATACCTTAGGAATGAAAACCTACGTTTGAAACTTCCCCAAGACACCTGATGAAGGCTGGAGGGTATATCACCTGAAATGTTGTGTTAACAACAAACAAGGTGAGGATAAATATCCATCAAATGTAAATAATGTAAATATTGTAAATAATGTAAATATTGTAAATAATGTACATAATTCCTCATCTCTTAAATATAGAACTGTATAAAATATGAGTCCTAAGTACTAGATTTATGCAAATGTAAGAATGTCAGATCACATACCTTGCAACATTTGTTCCAATCATTTGCATTCCGAGTTTAAATTCTGCACTGGCCTACATGATTGACATAGTCATAGGAATGATTAAATTGCACTGTTGATTATCATCCCCACCTGACACCTTGGATGCCTTTAGGTGATTCCAATTTGTTGTAAGTATTTGGGCCAGGTGTTGGTTTGAGGGTTCCTCTCTGACATAACCGAATTAATACCAACTGTCAAGTGGAAGAGAACAAACATAGTAACAAAAACTGACACATTTAGAAGGCAGAAAGCTCTTGGTTACAAGAATTAGTGCCGTGTTTGGAATAGTAGTGATTTTGGTCTACACCATCAGAGAACCAGCTCAGCATAAGATGATAATGATGTTAGTTTTTACTAAGTTCTTGGTTTGCTTTCTGGTGGAACATTGTTTCAGGTGTATTAATTACTCAACATTACTTCTGAGCAACGATGTTTGACCATTTGGTCAGAAGATTTAAGTTGACAATGCCCTAAGCTCACCAGGTACATTACTAAAGTCACTCCAACTCTCTTGGTTCAGAGTTCAAATCCCATTGCAAACTCTCCTTTTATCTTTTAGGGGAGCAATAAATACGGTGAATATCCTGTACGAGATCAATTCTTTTCTTTCCTAACTCCTTTATTTTGTCGGACTTTTACTCTCCATCTGAAAAAACAATTATCTTGTGGTCAGACCTGGTAAGAGATGAATATTGCCAGGTCTAAAAGATTAAACACATGTCATACAACGTTACAGATTTGTCAAGGATTTAACGTTTTCACATTCAGGTTACTCTGTCAAATGTAATGCTTATGTATTCACATATTCACACTGTTTTGAATCAGTCATACATCATCTCAGAGCTTTGAGATTTCAATGATCTGATTGTTTTAAAATGACATTGTTGGTCAGGTGTGAGAAGCAGGACTTGGCTGGTTTTGAACGTAAAATAGACTGAATATTTGGGGCAGATATTGTCAGTTT
>NC_043013.1:34133856-34173856 GCF_006345805.1 Octopus sinensis | reverse complement strand
CATAGTATTTTTCTAGGGAATGTTTAAGAAAACAAGAAAATTATGAGCTTGTCTTAAAATTTGAGATTACATCGATAGCATTTTGCATAGGATATGAGCAGTTCCCATGAGCACTATCTTTTGAATTTCTTCCATTTTGGGGTTTCCTGGTATCAGAGTTAGGTAGCAATCAGCCCCTTTCACTATCATTCCCAGGGCACTTATGACAACAGGTATTGTTTTAGTCATCAGGTTCCACATTTTGCCAATTTCCATTCAAGATCTTTAAACTTGCTCAATTTTTTGTAGGTCTTGACAGATACATTTATGTCGATTGGGACAGTCATATCAGTGAGGAGGCATGATTTTTGTCAGAAGTCTTTCAATATAATGTCTTCATTATTATTATTATTATTATTATTATTATTATTATTATTATTATTATTGAGGTAGTGAGCTGGTAAAATCGTTAGCACACCAACCAAAATGCTTAGCGGTATTTCATCCATCATTAAATTCTGAGTTCAAATCCTGCTGAGGTTGCCTTTGTCTTTCACTCTTTCAGGGTTGATAAAATAACTATCTGTTGAGCATTGGGGTTGATGTAATCAACTAGTGCGAGCAACCCCCACCCTCCAAAAATGGTTGCCCTTGTGGAAAAATTTGAAACCATTGTTACCTCCACGTTTGCGAAGGCCGGGGTGTTGTTTTCAGTCGTGTTTGTTTGTTTGTCTGTGGACAAGATATCTCAAGAACTGCTGGATAGGTTCGGACGAAACTTTCAGGTATTTTTGGCCTCATGACTGGCACAAACTGATTAGAGTTTGGGATTGATCCAGTACCAGACAAGGATTCTGGCTTATTTTTGAGAGTGTTCAAGTTTGTTTGTGAGAGCAGTCGAGCTTATTTCAGATATTCTCATTTTAAAAATCATCTCTGGCTAATTCTTGAGAGGAGATTGGTGTTGCCTTGGTGGAGGTTTGTGCTCTCTGAGTGCTCTTGTTATTATTATTTCAGTGCTGCAAATTAAAACTGAAACCATGCATTCTGCATCCAAACGCCACTGGTATTTAACATTGCTTGTCATCTTTTCAGTGTCGATAAAATAAAATATAGTCAAAAAGCAGAGTTAATGTTATTTGCTGGTTCCTTCCTCTCAATATTACTGCCTTTGTACCAAAATTAGAATGATTTATTTATAAAAGATAATTCCTTATGTTAGTTCTTCTAAAACTTTACATTGTAAATTCAAATGCTGCAGGAGTTAACTTAACATTGCCTATGTTCCATTTTGCACTTTGATGAAAATATGAAGCATTTATGTAATGGGTATGGATGAATTCTCTCTCTTTAAATTTACTGGTCTTGTGCCAAAATGAAAAAAAAATCATCATTGTTGTCGTCATCATCATCCTCATCATCATCATCATCATCACCATCACCATCATCATCATCACCACCATCATCACCATCATCATCATTGTTGTCATCATCATCATCATCATCATCATCATCACCAACACCATCATTGTCATCTTGATCACGATCTCATCCTCCTCCTCATCATTGTCATCATCATCTCCATTAACATCATCATCACGATCTCAACATCCTCACCACCACCATCATCATCATCATCACCACCATCATCATTATTGTCATCTTGATCACGACCTCATCATCATCATCACCATCATCATCACCATCATCATCGTCGTCCTCATCCTCATCCCCCTCATCATCATCTTCATCCATGTGTAGTATGCCTTGAACATCACTTTACATTTTGAGTTCAAATACTCCCATAGACAGCATTGCCATTCATTTTTTGTTTTTTGTGGAGTTGCTATAAAACAATGCATCAGTCTAGAATTGAGATTACTCTAATTAACTACATACCTCCTTAAATATCTGTGAAGGCACGTGGCTTAGTGGTCAGGGCATTCAGCTCACGATCATAAGGTCATGAGTTCAATTCCTTGTGTCCTTGAGCAAGACACTTTATTACACATTGCTCCAATCCACTCAGCTACCGAAAATGAGTAGTACCTATATTTCAAATAGATAGCCTTGTCACTTCTTGTGTGACACTGAATCTTCCTGAGAACTACATTAAAGATACATGTGTCTGTGGAGTATTCAGCCACTTGCACATTAATTTCCTAACTGCACCGTTGCATTCATCAGAACAACTGAAACACTTGTTGTCATGGTATCTATTTCACCTTGCTCCGGTCCACTCAGTTGGCAAAAAATGTGTAGTACCTGTATTTCAAAGGGCCAGCCTTTTTCACATTCTGTATCATGCTAAATCTCCCTGAGAACTACATTAAGGGTAAATGTGCTTGTGGAGCACTCAGCCACTTGCAAGTTAATTTCACGTGCTGGCTGTTCCATTGATTGGACCTACAGGAATCCTTACCATCATAACCAACAGAGTGTCAGTTATTCAGTTATTAGTCAATTATATACCTCTGAGCTGGCAGAAATGTTAGCACGCCAGGTGAAATGCTTAGTGGTATTTCGTCTGTGTTTACGTCCTGAGTTCAAATTCCACCAAGGTCGACTTTGCCTTTCATCCTTTCGGAGACGATTAAATAAGTACAAGATATGCACTGGGGTCGGTGTAATTGACTTAATCCTTTTGTCTGTCATTGTTTGTGCCCTCTATGTTTAGCTCCCTGTGGACAATAAAGAAATAGTTATATATTTTAAAATATGTTTATTATTATTTTAAATTCTGAATGTAGATATCACTGTGAGCAACTTTACCCTGTTTTTCCTTTTTCTTTTCTTTTTTTTTTTTTTGTTTCTCTGTGTCAATAGAATAAAGTATTATTCAAAGACTGAGTCCACGAAAGGGTCCAGAAGCTTCTGATGGTGTCACTCTTACTGGGCAGGTCAAAGTGTAGAGGCAAGGTTAATATGGACCACCTCTTCCCAGACATAAAAATGTGGAGAAACGTGGCTTAGTAGTTAGAGTGTTGGAATCATGATTGTAAGATTGTGGTTTCAATTTCTAGACCAGACAAGGCATTGTGTTATTGAGCAAAACACTTCATTTCATGTTGCTGTAATCCACTCACCTCATGAAAATGAGTAATCCTGTGACAGACTGGCGTCTCGTCTAGGTGGAGAAACATGGACACCAGCCCTTATAAATCTGTATGGCATAGGAAGGGTCAGAGAAAAAAACATGTCTTCCAAGAAAAAGAAACCTTGCAGGAACATCACAGAAACTTGACATGGTGCACGAAAATAAGAAAGAAAACTGTAAAGAAGGAAAGGAATCCAACAGAGCTATCATAACAGCATTGTAAGACCCTGGGCTCTGTCATCTTTTGTTATTGACAGCAAGCCACAATGTGGATAAATCAGAATTGGACCCCAGATATGTGACGTTCCTGGGAAATTCAATACACTGCTGTCCTATGGTATTTATTTATTGACAGCAAGCCTCAGCATACATGGATCAGAATTAGGGCCCTAGAACTTTGAAGTTCCCAGCAAAATGACCAGTGTGTCCATGTCTTGAGGTGGCAGAGAATCCTAGTGGTGGGAAGCAGAAAAGACAGACCAGAATCTAATACCCCCATTGAGAAGGTATGGCAAAATCCCATGATCTCTGATATGGCAAAATCCCAGCATGTTCACAGCCAACAAGCTGATGCTGGTAAAGAAGTATATTCCGTAATGCCTCAACAAATAAGTTAATTTGTTCCCAGAGAACAAGGCGCACACATATGAAGAATTGGAATAAATACCACAGAGCATTTTATCTGAAGTGCAAACAGTTAATGACTAGCTCTAAGTATACTGTTACATTTTTAGAAAGTCAAAACCAAAAGTTTATTTTCGTATTTGGTTTGCAAGATTCTTGATGTAAACTCATATGTTGAAACATATTTCGATGTATCTTTGGGAGGATCGTTATGCCAATGATAAACACATGCACTGGTTCTATTTCACTTCGGTATTTTTATTCATCAGCTGGTGAACCAGTTAACCAGTTGATTGCTTGATTAATCATTTGGTAATTCAATCAAACAGATAAATTTATTGATAACGCTGCGAATGGCAAGGAAATAGCTTTGTGACAAACCAAACTGATTTGTTGATTAACAGAACAGTTAATGAAACGGCTAATTAATTCATGGTTAAATGCTTAACCAGATTACTAATAAAAGTAAAGAAGTGAAATGGACGGCGTGCATGCATTTATTATTGGCATCATGGCCCTCCCAACATACAACAATGAACAGAAATATTAGAAAGACAAAAGTTAATTATGATAGTTTTTGAAAAAGATAAAGGGTAAAAACCCACTTCAGTCATGAATGACCATGGGGTTGCACCTAGATAGTTACCCTCTGAGGCACAAGTCTGGGCAAGATTGTTTATGGAAGACCAGTATATTAGCTCATGCATACTAGTGAACCCTCTCCATGCCACCGATATTATCTAAGGGCGATATTATTTAAGGCGGCGAGCTGGCAGAAACGTTAGCACACCGGGCGAAATGCTTAGCGGTATTGCATCTGTCATTGCGTTCTGAGTTCAAATTCCGCCGAGGTCGACTTTGCCTTTCATCCTTTCGGGGTCGATAAATTAAGTACCAGTTACGCACTGGGGTCGATGTAATCAACTTAATCCATTTGTCTGTCCTTGTTTATCCCCTCTATGCTTAGCCACTTGTGGGCAATAAAGAAACAGATATTATCTAAGGGAAAGACAAAAGCTGATATAGCTTGGCACCAGTGACGTTATAACTAATTTCTACAGCTAAGTGAACAGGTGCAACATGAACTAAAGTGCCTTGCTCAAGAACACAACACACAATCCGGTCTGAGAATTGAACTCACTACCTCGTGATTGTGAGCCCAATGCTCTAAACACAGAGCCATGTGTTTCACAAATAGTTATTATCATTGTTAGTAATCCATAGCTCCAGTCACTTATCTGGAGAACTATTGAATTTCTGTGTAAGATATTTGGAGAGAACATGAAGAAGAGGTAAGAACCAACACTACACAGTAAGTACCATTGCTGTTGATTAATTACTTCAGGAAACAATGACTAATTAGATTTATATTCAGAGGGATTTCAACCATAGCCATGCCTTCAGAGACATGTATGACTCCATTGCCCAATGTATCTTGTCTTTAATTTGCAAGGTAGGGTTTCAATTTAAGGGATATTTGGCTGTTATTTTTATTATAATCAAAAGACGTGCCTTGTTAAATCATTAGAACATGAATATGCAAGCAAATACTTGGTTGGGTCAAGGCTGATCTATCCTCCCTATCATTTACACTCATTCTGCTTACATATGTGGGAAAATTACTGCTATTCTGCACACTCGTATTTTGGGCCAAATCAAATCACAAATGACAAAAAAAAAAGGAAATAAAAGGGAAAAAAAGAGAAAATCCAGGCAGTTGATTGGCAAATACTAACATATTACAACCAAAGACCTATACAGTTACACCTGAACCATATATATATAGAAACATATATGCACACATGTGGAGACACATGCATAGATACATCACACACTCTCACACATATACATATATATATATATAAATATACATGTATGTGTGCGGAGATATATGAATAGATACATCTCATATATATATATGCATGCATACATTATGTATATGTATGTATATATATGTATGTATACATATGTATGTGTATATATACACACACATCACACTTATTGTTGCTGTGACTGTTGTCTATATCCCAATTCTCTAAAGTCCCTGAAAATCACATCAGATGAATTGTGTTCATATCCCACAAATACACATTCACAGACACACACACTGAGTCCCATACACACACACATACACACACACACACACACACACACACACATAAAACAACACCAAATAAAAATTCGAGCTGGGTACATTCATGCACAATTTCTCTGGCAGGAATGCATTTGAAATGAATCAAAGGAATTTGAAGCCAAAATATCAAAAATCTTGGAGGTATACTTTCTGCTATCTATCGATTCTTCTAAACAATTCCTGCCACCATCAGTTCTATAAATCTTGATGGCGTGTACATTTGAACACGCAGACATCACAGGGGAAACCTTTATATTCACATGAAAAAAAATAATTGACAAAATAAAAGGAAGGAAAAAAAAGAAAGGAAGATATTAAAAAAAAAGACACTGGGGGAGAGAGACACAGAAAGAAAGAAGGACATATGTATGTGTGTTAATATATATATGTGTATCTGTGTACCATTTTTTTTTATATGTATATTTGGTTTGTTTGTAATTTAGACATTTTGAGCATCTATTTCTCTGTGAGGTTGTATGTGATTTTATGCATGTAACTGTATTTTCTCTGTGTATATTTATACTTCTGGTTTGCGTATGTGTTAATGTATATTCTCACGTATATGTGTGTGCGTTTGTGTTTGCGGGGTGTATAGTGTACACTCAAACTCGTACACAGACTTATGTTTAAGTTCAAGAAACACAAGAAAATATGTGCTCATATATATGTACACACACACACAGACACAAACACACATATACACACACATTAGTATAAGTTGCCTCTTCCTCTTCCTCTCACTCTCTCTTGTCTCTCTCTTGTCTCTCTCTTCCTTTCTTTGTTGCCCTTAGTCTTTCTGCTTCTTGTACTTTATCTTAGGAAGAAAATATATTTATATATGTAAATATGCATGGACACACATGAATGGTCTGTGGTGTGTTTGCTGCATTGTTTTCAGTCTAATTCTGAAACATTCATACCTACGTATTTACATACATATAGACACACATACATAAGTACATAAACATACGGACATATACAAACATGCATATATATATTATATATATATATATACATATATACATACATACAGATATACATAAATACTTGCACAGTGATGTATATGACATGTACATCTACAGATCATCTTCATCTGCATAAATATGTACATGTATGCATCTCTATATGTGAATGTATATATGTATATATATGTGTGTGTATATATGTATGTATATATATATATATATATATATATATAGATATATAGATATATATATGTATGTATATGTATATATATATATATATATATATAATAAACATTAAGATCACATATTATGAACGGGTAGATGTTAATGGCAATATGCAACTTGCAAATCGTCAGATAATGCAGCTATATCTGAAATCATATCTGTACAATAAGCAAATGTGCTATCAAATGCTTCACCCATTTATTATTATTATTGTTATTATTATTATTATTATTATTATTATTATTATTATTATTATTATTATTATTGTTATCATTGTGGTAGTATTAGTATTTGTTTTACCATTATATATCATTCTATATATCTATTTGGTTTTCATAATTTCTTTTTTTTTGTAGTTTTTTGCATTTGCTTTTTTTATGCATTATTTTTAGTATTTATTAATTTATTCCAAACTCTCCAGATGCCTCTCTCTGTGTCTATTGAACCATATATATATATATATTATATATATATATATATATATATATATTATGTATTTATTTATATGTGTATATATATATGTATTATATATACATATATAATTAATATATATATATATATATATATATATGCTATATCCTAATCTATATACCTACCAACCTATATATATATTTATGTGTAAATGTATACATATATATCTATATTTATATGTTTATATATATATGTATATAGGAATGTATATACATATATATATATTAATATATATATATATATATATGGATATATATGTATATATATATGTATATATATAGCTTCAAGTACATGCAGAGACCCACACTTTCTCACTTTTTTATGTTAATTTTGTTTTTCAAAAGAATAAGAGTGTTAGTTCTAATGTGCCCGTTCTCTCGTGTTACTATCCTTGACTTCATCAACATACTCATAAAATATATATATATACACATACACACATATATGTATATCTGACTATATATATGCTACACATATGTGTATATATAGATGTATATAAGGCAAAAATTAAGGCAACAAAAACAAAGCAATAAATATATAACAGTAATAAATATTACTAAAACGAAAAATCACAAATGGAAAAATAAATATACATATGAATGAATAAATCAAACATAGAAATCTTTTAAAAAGAAATCAGGAAAACTATTAAAAAAAAAACCCTGCACATTATTGTAGGGTGGAAGAGAAATAAAAAAGGTAAAAAAAAAACTGCAATACACATGAAAGTTTTCTGTGAGTGTGGGGTAGAAAATATATCTGTGTATATATATATATATATATATATATATATATATATTATATATATATATACGTATATATATACAGAGAGAATTGATATGAAAAAATTGAAAATAGGTATAAGAAAAATATGTATGAAAAAACAATTTAAAAATGAAAAGTGGACAAGAATAAATATAGAAAAATGTGTAAAAAATGAAAAACAAGCCACACCAAATATATACCCACACTCTGAAAAAGAAATACATCATCGACAATACGATATAAACAGAAATGAAACAAATTTGTGTATTGCAAAGTATTTCGCAATCAATGCTTTCAATACACTTTGGTGTTAGCGGAGAGGTGGAAAAAATACAACACATACATATATGTACTATATATATGTATATTTATATAGGTCTATACTTATATATATATATGTCCCCATACATGTGTGTTTGTGTTTATATATTAAAATGTTGTTTCATGTATCTCTCTCTTTCTCCTTTTCTTTCTTCTCTGTATATATATATAAACACACACACACACACATACACACACACATATATATATATACACATAATTTGAAAAAAACTATGAAACACAAGAACAACAACAACAAAACTTTAAATAAAACAATGTTCCCTGTTCCTCCATTTTTTTGGTGTACATCAACAAACAACACAAACAACAACAACAAAACTAAATTTTATTCATTTGACTGAATTATTGCAACACTCATACACACACACACACACACAAGCACACACACCTGAAAATATTGAAGCAAACACACACAAATACACACACTCACACATACAGACAGCATATGTACATACATATACAACAGTTGTGTCTCATTTCATTGTTCTGATATTTTGGGTGTAAGGGATGTACACAAATGGTTATGAAGATGATGATGATCATCATCATCATCATAACGAACATCATAACGATAATGATAACAAAGAAACATGGAAAATTTTTTTGTTAATATACAATCACATACGAACCCATGTGTACACACATGCACGATATACTCACAAACATACACATACACACACACAATATATATATTAGACATAGATAAGCAAAAAATTTGCTGATATATACCTCTGTCTATTTACAGTTATACACAGAGAAACATAAATATGTAGATGTGTGTACCTCTAGATGTATATACATCTGCATATACATGCAGGTGTGTCTGTGTGTGTGTGTGTGTATGTATACTTTTGTTTACATGTATATATCAAGCATTTAGTAATACATTCCTGTACATACATGAAGAATCTGTATATACACAATGAAGTACAATTGAATTTATACACATTAATTTCAAGACTGTAAGTGTGTGTATACATCTCTCTCCCTCTCTCCTTCTCTCTCTCTCTCCCTATACATATATAAACATAAGTTTATAAATATATATATACATACATATATAAGTATATATGCACGTATATATATTTGTGAACAAGTGACCGTATAAAATAATGTTTTATACATAGGCACATACATTCCTATATATATATATTATATATATATATATATTTATATATATATGTGTGTGTACAGATACTTATTTATATACACAGTGTGTGTACTTGTGTATTCATATAAGTACATATAAATATACATATCCACACACATGTATATATATAGTTATATTAAATATATATATATATAGATTATGTATCATATTAATAATATATGCATATAGGTATATAATATATATGAAACCTGCATTACATTAATAATTTTATGCACATATGTAGATATAGATACATACATATATGTGTGTGTATATATATATATATGTATATATATGTGATGAGAAAAACTCTGTTACCCTGAAGAACAATAAAAAGGAATTAAAACTCACATAAATAATAAAGGCTTACTCTTAAGCGTATTAAGTGTGCAGAGAGTGAAATAGCAACTAGAAGTGAGGGATATCATGTGAGAGGGTGGAAAAAAAATTAAACATCTGATTTATTGTAACTTATTGTAAAGTGCATCCACTGGTGTAACATTAGACACATTTATAGCATACCTACACACACATTTGTGCATCAGTCTATGCGTATGTATGTGTATATGAGTGTACAGATATATAAGTAGTATATATGTGTGTGTGTGCATGCATATGTGTTTGTGTATGTGATATATACATATATAGCATATGCATGTAATATATATGTAGTATATTTATGTATATATAAGATATATATACTCTTATGATATATATCTAATATATATGCAATATATTTATATATGTATATACATATATATAATATATATATGTTATATATGTACTAAATATATATATGTATATATATATTATTATGTATGTGTGTGTATATATATATATATATATATATGAATATATATATATGTTATATATGTACTATATATATATATTATTTAAGTATGTGTGTGTATATATATATGTTATATATGTGCTATATATATATTATTTATATATAAAAAATATATATATATGTGCTGTGTGGTGAAGAAGCTTCCTACCTAAGCATGTATTACTTGATTGAAGAAGCACTCTACGCAACACCTTAGGCAAGTGTCTTCCACTGTAACCCCAGCATAACCAAAGCATTGTGTGTGGATTTTGTAGACTGAAACTGAAAGAAGCTTAAGATATATATATATACATATATGTATATATATATACATTTATACATATATATATATCCATGTATATATACACGTATATATATATATATGTATATATATGTATATATATATATATATGTGTGTGTGTGTGTGTGTGTGTGTGTGTGGTGTGTGTGTGTGTGTATGTATTTTTCTTTTTTCTTTTACTTGTTTCAGTCATTTGACTGCAGCCATGCTGGACCACTGCCTTTAGCTGAGTAAATCAACCCCAGAACTTCTTTATAAGTCTAGTACTTACTCTTTTGATCTCTTAGCCAAACCGCTAAGTTTCGGATATGTAAACACACCAGCATCAGTTACCAAGTGATGTTGGGTGCAGCTACTCTTGTACCTATGTATTTATATGTATACATACATATATAGTATATTATATATATATATATATATATATATATATATATATATATATATATATGTACACACACATGTATAAATATATGTTTATACTTGTAATCATGTATTTGTGTTTGCACATACCCTTGTCTTGGCATTTTGTTTTAGGTGTAAACAATTGTCACAAATTATATGAGTGTTGTCTATTTCCTATCTTCATGTTGGGCCATGGGGATAGCTTACTTTCTTGAACTCAGGTAAGGTTTGGTGACAGGTAGGGCTTCTAGCCATAGAAAATTTGCCTGAACAAATTCAGTTTTTTCTTTTAAATGATGATTTTAAGAGTGTATGTGTGTGAGAGAGAGAGGAATAATATTTATATGTATATCGTCATCATAATATATATTCATATATATATATGCTTCTAACTTTTTCAAATTTTCTGAGGAAATGATAGACACCATTTTCTATTTAAACAAACAGTTCTTAAATTAACACCTTTTTTGAAAACAGCTAAATTCTTTAAACTAGATGAAGATGACTTTCATTTTCTTGCTCAAATTGATGAAGTAATTCTGTAATTAAATATGTAAGCATTTGTAATTTACATTCTGATAAGTTTTTGATATGATGTATTTTGCAAATGCAGATATAGATTTAAATTTCTTCCAGTGTATTCCTGATTACTGACAGTAGAAATTACTATATACAAATGATTGACTACAGGTGGGAAATTTAATTACACCTCATCATGTGTGGCCCATTCTGCAGAATAAATTTTATTGCATAAACCTTCACATACACACATGCATATATATACATATATATATAAATATATCCCTTCGGTTATCTGGCCATCTCTTTGATGGCCAGATAACCGAAGAGATGGTGTTGTGGATTTCCACTTCGGCATCTGAAACTCTGAGTTTTATTTTGACTATTGAGTAAATGTAACATATTATTTTATAGATAAATTTCCTCTATTTACATAATATTGAGGTCTCTTTCTTTCTTTTGTTATCTTACCGTTTTTACCAATACATATATATATATATATATATATATATATATATATATATATGTATGTATGTATATATATCTTCTTAGCTACAAAGTGAACCAATAAATTTATGCATATGGCTAGATAATATTTGAATTCAGAATCTGAACTCCAATATATTGCAGTTTGGGGAGCTTAAATGGCCACAAACTCTCTCTCTCTCTTTGAGATATATGTTTATATACATTTACATTCTTAATTATATGCCATATACTCTATATATTTATAGTCCTGTGTGTAGATATGCCAAGCCAAGTGAAATTGTAATCATGACCAGTGCTGGTGTCACATAAAAGCCACCCACAACACTCTTTGAGTGATTGGCATTAGGAAGGGCATCCAGCTGTAGAAACCAAGCCAAAACAGACTGGAGCCTGATACAGGTCTCCAACTTACTAGTTCCTATTAAACTGTTAAACCTATGCCATCATGGAAAACGAAGGTTTATTGATGATGATGATGATGATGGTGATGATACACACATGTAATTATTAATGGATTTTTTTCCACTTTTATAACTGTAAGGTTTATGATTTGAGTGAAATTTAGCTGCTAATTCTAGTAGATCAAATAACCATGGATATAGTTTTTTCTTATTTTGCATCTTCTATAGTAAATAATTATTAGCACAACAGGATATAATGAGGTTTCTTTTGCCTACACTAGTGATTGGTTTTATGCCAGGCAATATTCCCCTGGACCAAGGAGAATCGTTGGCATAAGAAAACCCATTAACATGCGTAATGTATCATTTAACTATTACACATATAACTTATATAGCATCATCATCATCATGATCTGTTAACATCTGCTTTCCATGTTGGCATAGGTCGGATGGTTTGCCCAGAGCTGGCAGGGCCAGATAGCTGCTCTAGGTTCCAGTCTGATTTGGCTTGGTTTGTACAACTGGATGCTCTTCCTAGTGCCAACCACTTTACAGTGTGTACTGGGTACTTTTAACATGTGCATCTCTACCACTGCACCAGTGTCACCTTCATTTACACACTCTTATTCCTAAACCACCACTATACTCTTACTGCCATCATATCACTGCCACAATCACCACCACCACCACCACCACCACCACCACCACTACATTAACATTCGAGCTACCAAAGTCTTTGTATATCAGATAAAATAGATCTTGATTGGAATTTCTGACCATGAGGCATTAGGAAGGGCATCCAGCTGTGGAACCTCTGCCAGATCAAGATTGGAGTCTGGTGCAGCCATCTGGTTCGCCAGCCCTCAGTCAAAACGTCCAACCCATGCTAGCATGGAAAGCGGACGTTAAACGATGATGATGAGGGTTCAGTTGTTAAGCCAACTATTTTACAAGGCTCATTGAATGAGTGGCTGAGTATTCCACAGACAGTTGTACCATAACCCCTTAGCATTTAAACTGGCCATACCTGGCCCAAATGTTTTACCTGTTTTATGTTCAAGCTGTCCAGAACTAGCCTCTCACACCTGCCCTACAATGTTATTCTAAAATTATAGAATTGCATCGCCAAAATTCTAAAGCTATGGGATAATGCATGATTAATTCAAAGCAATGTGAAGAAATAAAGCATTGCATTTGACAGAATAATCTGAATGCTAAAGGGATAGTTCTATTGTTACCATATTTCTGTTGGAATACATTTCCTTTGTTCCAATTAATTCTGAAAATAACAAAGAACTCAATAACTGGTGTTTGTAACATAAATTACCATTAGGCGCAGGAGTGGCTGTGTGGTAAGTAGTTTGCTTACCAATCACATGGCTCTGGGTTCAGTCCCTTGGGCAAGTGTCTTCTACTATAGCCTCAGGCCGACCAAAGCCTTGTGAGTGGATTTAGTAGACAGAAACTGAAGGAAGCCTGTCGTATATATGCATGTGTATATATATGTGTGTGTGTGTATGTGTGTGTGTGTGTTTGTGTATTTGTGTGTCTGTGTTTGTCCCCCCCAACATCACTTAACAACCGATGCTGGTGTGCTTACGTCCCCGTAACTTAGCGGTTTGGCCAAAGAGACTGATAGAATAAGTACTAGGCTTCCAAAGAATAAGTCCTGGGGTCGATTTGCTTGACTAAAGGCAGTGCTCCAGCATGGCCACTGTCAAATGACTGAAACAAGTTAAAGTGTATGAAATTTTGAATGGAAGTTTTGAACTTAAATGACATTAAAACAAGAAGTTTGAACTGTGTGGTTATGAGTAGTCTCAGGTGGGATGGTCTCAAAAGGGTTTAATGTAATTCACTAGTCAAATCAGCATGAAATGATGTGTGGAAAATGTTGAGCCTTGATATTAGAGGATTCGATAAAGTTTTTAGTTTTTATCAGCCCTGTTTAACTTAAAAGATATTGGTTTGTTAAAAGCCATAGCAAATGACATTTGGCCAAGTTGCCAGGTAGTGGATTTGAAACTGAGACCTTCTGATTGCAAAGAAAACTTAACCATTCTTCCAACATATCTCAGATAATGTGGCAGGCATTTGTTTCTTATATGCATGAATAATTCTTCAGGTGGCAGATTTCTTTGAAACAAGATACTCTGCAACAAAAGTGTTTGGTTCTATTCCTCATCTTTCATCCTCACCTCCTCCTCCTCCTCCTCCTCCTCTTGACAATGGTGTTGATATGAGGAAGGTGAATGACTTAGTAGCAAATCAATATGAGACATCAAATTATTTGGTGATACTGGGTCTCTTAAGGATAAGAAAGAATATTCTGAAGAAAAAGAATATGACAATAACAGCAAAAAAAAAAAAATATGTGAAATCAAAAAAAGAAATTCACACAAATCTTTAGGTAATAACCCTTTCTCCTGCCCCAGCGGTGTTTTGTATAGTTTTAATTTGAAAAAAAAAAAACGAAACATAAATTGTAGCAAAGCTGAAGAAAAATGTGACATCTACTTTGGCAAAAAATAACATTCATAATAATAATAATAATAATAATAATAATAATAATAATAATAATAATAATTTCAATCGTGCTTTTAATAATTTATTCATTTGTTTTCTTTTTTCTTTCTTTTTTTCTTCCAACCAATTTTCATGTTGGATATGAATTAACTCTGAAAGATTTTGATTTATATATCTTTTTCTGCTTTTTTTCTTTTTTTTTGATAATTTTTCATATATATATATATATATATATATAAGCTTTGATATTATTCCTAAACCAAGCCTGAATGTAATTTTTCAGGAAACTAAAATTTCTTATAATCTCTTTGATCCTTGTAATATGTAATGTACTTTGTCAATATCATTATCAATATTATTATTATTATTATTATTATTATTATTATTATTATTATTATTATTATTATTATCAGTAATAATAATGATGATAATAATAATAATAACAATAATAAGTATAATATTTTCCGTTTTTAGATATATGGTGGAATTGACATTGGAAAATGACAAAATGCAACAAGATTAAAAATAAAAAAAAAAATATGTACACACACACACACGCACACACACACACACACATACACACACATACACATATATAAGTAAAATGAAAGATAAATCCATGAATAAAATAGAGAAAAACCAGAAGACAAACCAAATATATATCTCTCAATTTCTCTCTCATATACACATGTGTATGTGTGTTTTTTTCGCGTATTGTGTGTGTGCGTGTGTGAGTGTGAGTATATAGGAAAGGAACAAAGTATTGGGTTATCTGCCACTTATTTCCAATAATATTGATAACCTTTAGATTGACGCTATTGGTGTAAATGGAGTGACAGAGATATTTAATAATCATGAGAAAGGGTGGGTGTGGTGGATAGTGCCACCACGGCTTCCACACACATCATCACCACAATCACTACCACCACCACCACCATCATTACTTATACTACAACCATTGCAATAATAATAATAATAATAATAATAATAATAATCCTTTCTATTAAAAGCACAAGGTTTGAAATTTTACATCAACCCCAGTGCGTAACTGGTACTTATTTTATTGACCCTGAAAGGATGAAAAGTAAAGGTGACCGCTGCATAATGTGAAATCAGAACATAAAGATGGACAAATTGCCCCTAAGCATTTTGCCAGGCATGTTAATGATCCAGCCAGCTTATTACCATAATAATAATTCTTTCTATAACAGGCACAGGGCCTAAAATTTCTTGGGGTGATGGTAAGTTGAGCACCAAATGCTAAACTGGTACTTCCTACCAACTTACCACATTCATAATAATAATAATAATAATAATAATAATAATAATAATAATAATAATGCTTTCTACTAAAGGTACGAGGTCCAAAATTTAAGGGGAGGGGGATAGTCATTTTCATCGACCCAAGTGTTTCACTGGTACTTTATTTATCGACCCCAAAAGGATGAAAGGCAAAGGCAACCCCAGCGGAATTTGAACTCAGAGCATAGTGGCAGACAAAATACCACTAAGCATTTCACCCAGCAGTGTGCTAATTATTTGGCCAGCTCACTAATTATAATAATGCTGATTTCATTTATTTTCCACCAAGATGAAGGATGAGGGGTAAAAGCACAAAGACAGATGTAAAGTGTGGGGGTTTATATATAATGAAAGGATAAAAAAAAGTAAGTATATACACGGTTTTGTGGAACTCCATTGATTATGACAATGAGGGTTCCAGTTGATCCGATCAAAGGAGCAGCCTGTTTGAAATCAACGTACAAATGGCTGAGCACTCCACAGACATGTGTACCCTTAACGTAGTTCTTGAGATTATTCAGCGTCACACTGTGTGTGATAAGGCTGACCCTTTGAGATACAGGTATAACAGAAACAGGAAGAAAGATTGAGAGAAAGTTGTGGTGAAAGAGTGCAGCAGGGTTTGCCATTACCCCCCTGCTGGAGCCTCATGGAGCTTTAGGTGTTTTTTGCTCAATAAGCAAAAGTCTTCTACTATAAGAAGTCTTCTACTCAGTAAGCAAGTGTCTTCTACTATAGCCTTGGGCCAACCAAAACCTTGTGAGTGGATTTAGTAGACAGAAACTGAAAGAAGCCCATCGTATATATATATATATATATATATATATATATATATATGTATGTGTGTGTGTGTATATGTTTGTGTGTCTGTGTTTGTCTCTCCCACCAACATTGCTTGACAACCGATAGTGATGTGTTTACGTCCCCTTAATTTAGCAGTTTGGCAAAAAGGACTGATAGAGTAAGTACTAGGCTTACAAAGAATAAGTCCTGGGGTCAATTTGCTTGACTAAAGGTGGTGCTCCAGTATGGCTGCAGTCAAATGACTAAAACAAGTAAAAGAGTAAAGAGTAAAGAGAGAATATCTTTTGCTGTTGATGGTGTCTTCGAAAAATTCATGGCAGGGGGACCTTTTGGACACCCTGTACTTGACTGGTAGTTTATCATATCGACTCCAAAATAATAAGTTGGATTCAGCAGGATTTGAAATCAGAAGATAAAGGGTCAGAAGAAATTTCACAAAGCATTTTGTCCAATGCATTAACGATTCAGCCATCATGCCACCTTAACAACAGCAGCAACAATAATAATCTGTTTCTGCTATAAGCACAGGGCTTGAAATTTTGGGGAAGGGGACTAATTGATTACATGAACCCCAGTGAACAGCTAGCATTTATTTTATCAACCCTGAAAGGATGAAAATCAAAGTTTGACTTTGACAAGATTTGAACTCAAAATTTAAGAGTCAGACAAAATGCTACTAACCTTCTATCTGATGCATTCACAATTCTGCCAGCTCACCATCTATATGATAATAATGGTAGTGATACTAATAATAATAATGATGATGATGATGATGATGATGATGATGATGATGATTTCATTTATTTTCTACAGGGGTGAAGGATGAGGGGGACAATGCAAAGATGATAATAATAATAATAATAATAATAATAATAATAATAATAATAATAATAATGAGAGTAAAGGAAGCCCAAAAAACTGCTCTGCTGGGGACAGCTGGGGTTCTGAGATTGGTACTTGGTTGCTGAATGTCTCCCACGATAATTAATAACCAAGTATCAAAGCTTATGATGTGTGGAAAGAGACCCCGTGAGACATCTGACAACAGGCTGCTGTCCACTCTCACGGAATCTGCCAGAAACAAGACCAAGCATTCTGAGAAGCAAAACAACAACAACAACAATGATGATAATAATAATAATAATAATAATAATAATAATAATAATATTAATAATAATGATAATAATAATAATAATAATAATCCTTTCTACTGGTGGCACAAGGATTGAAATTTGAGAGGGGACTGGTCGATTACATCACCAATCTCCACCATCAAATTTCAGGCTTTGTGTCAATAGTAGAAAGGATTGCTATTTTCATTATTGTTGTTGTTGTAGTTGTTAAGGTGAGCTGGCAGAATTGTGAATGCATCTGATAAAAGGTTAGCAGCGTTTTGTCTGATTCTTACATCCTGAGTTCAAATCTAGCCAAAGTCAAACTTTGATTATCAACCTTTCAGGGTTGATAAAATAAATACTAGCTGCCCACTGGGGTTCATCCTGAAAGGATAAAGGATGAAAGGTAAAGTCGACCTCAGCAGAATTTGAACTCAGAACTGGCAGATGGATGAAATGCCACTAAGCGTTTATTCCATATTTATAATAAATAATTAATTATGTCATGAGGCCAGCAGTTTTTAGGGAAGAGTACTTGATCAGCATTTTATTTTAACTACCCTTGAGGGATGAAAGTCAAAGCTGACCTCAGCAGGATTTGAATGTAGAACATAAAAGCTGGAACAAAATGCCACAAGGTATTCTCTGCGACTCTATTAATGATTATCATGATGATGATTTTGGTGACAATTATGATGATGGATGGTGATTATTCTGCTGTGTCAAAGCTGATAGATTCAGAAATGTCCTTTCACTTGTCACATCAAAATGAGTAAAATGAAAATTAAAAAGCAAAAAAAAAAAAGAAGAAAAAGAAAAAGAAAAAAATTGCCATTTTCTTGGTTATAACACATTTATTTAAGAGATGTGATTCTCTCTTGTATTATTGAAGTAAGTAATGTAATTTCACATCAACATTTTTCAACAGAAAGCCTTCGCCTTTGGTTTGATGTACTGACCATCAACCTGAAAAATGAAATAAAACATTGTGTGTGTGTGTATATGAACAAGTGTGTGTGTATATATATATGATCATATATATGGAAACACTTGTACACACACACACACACACACACACACATATAGATAGATAGATAGATAAATAGACAGATATGCATATATAATATATTTATGACACATATATATATATAATATGCACACATGTATATATACATATGCATTATGTATATAAAAATATATGTATGCATGTACTTATACATATATATATATATCTATATCTATATATATGTATATATACATATGTATGAATCTATATGTATATATCTGTGTGTGTATGTATGTATATATATATATATATATATAATTCATGTGTATATATGCATATATATAAGCATATGTATATGTGTGAGAGAAGAGAGGGAGGGAGAGTAAAGAAAAATCATCAAATAGAATTCAATAAGGTTGTTACTTTCATTCTCTTGGCTTGAAGCTTGAAAGTTTCTTACGAAATAAATGGAATTTTATTTTGAATATTAAGAAAACTGGACAGTTAATGGACAATCACAGCATTATGTTATTAATAAATCTCTTCCAATATATTCCTTATGGCTAATATAGAAGATAGAAGACACTGCAGTTTCCTTCATTATTGAATTCACACACACGTACACATGTGCACACACACACACACACATATATACATTTATGTATCTGTACATACACACACATATATGTATATATATATCTATATGCATAAACATGTATATACATATATATGTATACATATACCTACATACATGTGTGTGTATATATAAATATATAGATATATATATATAAACACACACATATTTGTGCATAGTTATATATACATATAAGTCTATATATGTATGTAAAAACATACATATAAATATCTTTTGTATATATGTGTGTATGTGTGTATATACACATACACATAAACACACACACACACATATATATAGGCATACATATTCACACACACGCATCATCTCGGGTAAATTTATATTTGTGTTCTTTGAAATAAAAGCATGTTGCAAAATAGTGCAACGTAACTTTATTCTATACATTGAATAGGAAATTATTTCCAAAAGATTTTTATTTTCATATTTTTTGTTCATTTACTTTGAATACTTGTCCTTGCTATTTTGTCATAGTCATCAAAAGATATTTATATTCAAACATACTTGTCAGTATGTTGCCCTCAAAAGATACTCTGTAACCATTTGTCCACTATGTTATTCTGCATATGCTAACCGATTGCATTTTCACTCGGAATACAATTGAAGAAAGAAAAGTAGATAAACAAGCACAGGAGTGGCTGAGTGGTAAGTAGTTTGCTTACCAACCACATGGTTCTGGGTTCAGTCCCACTGTGTGGCTCCTTGGGTGAGTGTCTTCTACTATAGCCTCGAGCTGACCAAAGCCTTGTGAATGAATTTAGTAGACGGAAACTGAAAGAAACTTGTCATATATAATTATATGTGCATGTGTGTCTGTGTTTGTCTCTCCAGCATTGCTTGACAACCGATGCTGGTATGTTTACATCCCTGTAACTTGGTGGTTTGGCAAAAAAATCCAATAGAATAAGTACTAGGCTTACAAAGAATAAGTCCTGGGGTTGATCTGCTTGAATGAAGGTGGTGCCCCAGCATGACCGCAATCAAATGACTGAAACAAGTAAAAAAATAAAAGAATAAAAAAATACACTTTTGCTGACATAGCTGCATCATTAAGACATTCCTTTCATAATGATGAGCTCTCAAGTTTAATCCTACTGTAATTACTGATTTTGCGTCTAAATTTGAAATTATTAAATGTGGTGTGCTAGCAGGATCATTAGCACACTGGATAGAATGCTTAGCAGCATTTCTTTCAGCTCTTTAAGTTCCAAGTTCAAATCTTGCCAAGGTCGACTTTGCCTTTCATCCTTTTGGGGTCGATAAAATAAGCACCAGCTGAGCACTGGCGTCAGTGTAATTGAATTACTTCCTTCTCCCAAAGTTGCTGGACTTGGACCAAAATATAGAATCATTACCCTTATCAAGGCAGTGAACTTGCAGAACCATTAGCATGCCTGACGAACCATGTAGTAGCATTTCATCTGCCTTTATATTCGGAGTTCAATTTCCACTGAGGATGACTTTGTCCTTCATCCTTTGAGCACCAAGGTCGATGTAACCAACAAACACCTTCTCCTAAAAAATTTCAGGCCTTGTGCATATTGTGAGAAATGATTATTATTATTATTATTATTCTCATTTATTGGGTTGTCTGGAAAGTTCATGCCGATTTTTAAAGGAAATAAAAAGATCAATAAATACTTGCCATTACATTTTTAGCCAACCAAATATGAACCATTTTGTTGCACAATGTGTCTCCAAGTGCCGAAAATGAACTTTCTTGTCTTCCATTTTAAAGGGTTACAAAATTAACACAGGTTATAGGAATATAAACCTTCTTCCACGAAAAGATAGCTTAAACTGTGCTCTAAATGGAGGTGTAGTCAAATCCTATTTTATGGACAACCAGTTTCTAAAATAAGTCGAAAGGTAAGCTACTATAAATCAGCATGAACTTTCCGGACAACCCATTACTTACCTATGTTATTTTGTGAGTTATTGTAAGAACCCTACTCCTTGCCAGTTTTCAAATTTGTCCCTTTCTCCATTGCTATTGTATTAAATAATGAAGGATTTATTACTGTAATTATTACTATCACGGTTGTTACTGTTTTTAAGTTATGTTTTTATCACTTAGAATCTTTTTACAGAGGTTTGTTTGTGGTGTTAGGGACATTTGGCTGTTATTTCTAGAATATCAGTTGACCATGTAGAGGCTTTATTTGGCATCAGTTTGATTTTTGTTTCTGTTTATTTTCACATTAACTGCAAATGAGCAGATCTTTAGTCAAAGATGTACTTCTAGCACTACATAATAGACTGGAGCTGTCTGTTTTTCAAGACAGTGGGTGGCATGTGATTTCATAGAGATTTCCCTGTTATTTCTCTTCTCCACTAATATTTATTTTGTTGACCCTGGAAGCATAAAAGGCCAAGTCAACCATGCTTGGATTTGAACTTAGATCATTTAGATATGTCTGTGAATACTGAATGAATATTTACAACACATATTTACACACACATACACATATACACACTCTTTCACTCACACAGACACCACCCCACCACACTCATATACAAGGGAATAAATCAAAATATATGCGGACACATGTACACACAAACATATTGACATCTCAATATGTCTGCCACTCTGCTTTTCTACTTTCTCATGTCAGATGAATAAAATTTAAAAAAATTTTTATTCTTTTTAGTTTTATTCATTTTATATATAAAAAAAAAACTTTCTCTCCTCCTTTCTAACAAACAATCTCATCCTTCTACCTTTTACAAATAAAAAACAACAGCTACATTTATTTATTTATTTATTTATTTAAACATTTATCCAATCATTTGTTTATGAAATTTATTAATTTTTTATCAGGCTTTATCTTCATTGTTTATGTATTATACATTTTTTAATCTCATTTTTTTTTGTTTCATTTTTATTTATTCATTTATTTATAATATGAACATCCCCTCCTCCATAAAAAAAAATAGGAAAAAAAAATGAATGTAAAACAAATATGAAGATTTTTATCAGAATAATGAAGTAGAACGAAATGTTGACCAATTCCAATTCAAAGCTGATTTACCAAATATGATAAGCTTGTAAAAAGAACAAATGAAACATATATAATAATAATAATAATAATAATAATAACAATAATAATAATAATAATAATAATAATCAGTAAATAAAAATAAGAAGAAGAAAGAAAGAAGTTTTTTTTTAAATATTATGAAGTTGGGGAAAAGACACAAAGATAATATGTAAATATGTAAATGATAATAATAATAATAATAATAATAATAATAATAATAATAATAATAATAATAATAGTAATAATAATAATGATGATAATAATAATAATAATAATAATAATAATAATAATAATAATATAATGATGATAATAATAATAATAACAATGTAAAAATGATAAAAAAGAAAATTGAAAATTATAGAAATCATAGTTTTTAAAATATGATGAACTTGAAGAAAAAACAGAAAAGAATATGATAATAATAATAATAAAAATATAATAATAATAATGATAATAATATTTGTTTTTAAATAAAGACGAACAAGCAAGGCAGACATAAATATTCAAAACAACAAAGTGAATAAATGAAATTGTTAAAAATTACAGAAATAACAAGAACGAAACAATAACAAGAACAATATTAAACGATGACAACAACAGCAACAACAATGGCACACAGAATAGATAGAATTGCCTGTAAAGAGTTATGGGCATAATTTAAATTTGTATCACTTCACCATGCAGATCTACCCTATTCCTGCCAGAATGATTTTTTTAGAGATTTGGCATCTTTATATCTTGATGCAATGAAAAGCAAACATGACAACAACAACAACAACAACAGCAGCAAAAACAACTACACCAACAAAAAAGACGATGTCTGGCACTCTGTCAGTTATGTTGATGAGCGTTCTAGTTGATATGATCAATGGAACAACCTGATTGTGGAATTAACGAGCAAGTAACTGGGCACTCCACAGACCTGTGTGCCCTTAACATTGTTCTCAGAGAGATTCAATGAAACACAGAATGTGACAAGGCTGGCCTTTTCTAATACAAGTACTGCTCAGTTTTGCCAGCTGAGTGGACTGGAATAACATGGAATAAAGTGTCTTGCTCAAGGGTACCATCCACCACGGGGAATCGAACTCATGACTTTATGATCGTAAATCAAACACCCTAACCACTAAGCCATATGCCTTCATAAGAAAACAATACAGAAAAACCTAAATGACAAAAATTAAAATATGAAAAATTTTAAATAATAGTAATAATTATAGTAATTCTCTCAACATTTGACACAAGGCCAGCAATTTGGTGGAGAGCAATTTTTAACCTGGGGCAAGCAATTTGGTAGTCAATTTCATTGGTTACAGTACTTGACTGGTTCTTATTTTATCAACCCCCAAAAGGATAAAAAGCAAAGTCAATCTTGATAGAATTAGAAGTCAGAACATAAAGAGTTGAAAGAAATGTTAGTAATGTGCCATCTCACCACCTTAATAACAATAATAATAATAATAGCAACTAAACCAATGATAATAATAATAATAATAACAACAACAACAATAATAATCTACATTAATTACCATCCGTTTTCCATGCTGGCATGCGTTGGATGATTTGACAGGAGCTAGCGAGGCAGACGACTACACACGGATTCACTGTCTGTTTTAGCATGGTTTTTATGGCTGGATGCCCTTCCTGACTCCAACCACACCATAATAATAATAATAATAATAATAATAATAATATATATAACAAGTTACTTTTTCTCTATATCAGTAATAAGAACAAATAAAAGAATCAATCATAAGCAAAAGCAAAAACCATAACAAAACTAAAGTAAATACAATAAAATGCAGCAATAAATTAAAGCAACACAATGGCATAGTATGGATTCTGAGACCATACAGTGTGGCCAATTTATATACTGTTGCTGAAAGTATGTTATATTTAACTCTTTTGATACCAACCCAGCTGAAACCAGCTCTGGCTCTGTAGTGCAAATGTCTAGTTTTCATAAGTTTTGAATTAAAATCTTCCACCAAACATCAGTCACAATTTATGTTCCTAACATTAGCTTAATGATAATTAAGTTATTTTACTAAATTCTTTGTTATATTTAACCCTTTCGATACCAACCTGACTGAAACCACCTCTAGCTCTGTAGCACAAAGGTCTTGTTTTCATAAGTTTTGAACTAAACTCTTCCACCAAATCTTAGTCACAATTTATGTTCCAAACACTAGCTCAATGATAATTAAGTTATTTTACTAAATTCTTTGTTATATGTAAAATTAATTGAAAGAAACACAGAGCATCTCAAAATAAATATTGTAGTGAAAGGGTTAAGGAAGCTGGTAGACAAAACCCATGCTATATCACTGAAACAGCTGCTTTGCAAAATCAAATGTATCTAATCCAAACCAATCCAACCTGACCTGCCACCTCATACACGTTCATACATACGTATTATACAAGAAGCAACTAAAATAACAATTTGTGACAAAAAACGATGATGTCAGTAGCAACACTGATAAAAACCTGAAACAATCACAGTAACAGCAAGAGTCACACCATTATAAATAACACTGTGGAAATCATGTTAAGATAGGCAACATGACTGGCACCTTCAAAACAACAACAGCTGAGGAATAATGATAACAATATTAACAATAATAAAGCCATCATCATCATCATCATTGTCATCGTCGTCAATATCAACATAAGCATTAAAAAAAACAACAACAACCACAGTGACATCTGTGTGGTGGATATAACAGTTGATAAATAAACAATTGATTGATTGGCTAATGATAAGTGAGACACTTATTAAGATACCACGCATGCATACACATACAAACACACATATACAGGCACATGTGCACACATACACCCATGTACACATGCAGGCATATACAAACACACACATACAGGCACATGTGCACACATACACCCATGTACACATGCACAAACGCCTAAATGCATGCACACATGTACGCATGTATGTTTTGATGGAGATTGTGATATATTCTAATTAAACTCCCAAGACAGATTTTACCAAACTAATCTTTTATAAATCTCAAATAAGTAAAAACAGTGAAAAACCAAAATATGAAACAAAAAAAATTGTTTTTAAAATTTTCAAATAATAAAAAAAAAATTTTTGTAGACGAATACAAAAGCAAAACATTAAAACAATATAAAAAGCTATTAATAATAAAATAATAAAATTAATAACAAAATTAATAATTAAAATAAAAATGAAAATATTGAAAAAAAAAACAATTTCGCAAAATGCAAAAAAAATACTAAAACAGTAAAAATAAGAATCTATTAATAAAACATACAAATGAAATTAGTGGTGGTGGTGGTGGTGGTAGTGGTGGTGGTGTAAGTAGTAGTAGTAGCCGTGGTGATGATGGTGGTGGTGGGGGCATAGAAGCAGGAAAGTATTCTTTAAAATATGTTTAAAAATTTGCCCTTTTTTTAAAGTTTATTTTTTTTTACTTCTTTGTGTTTTTTTTTTTGTTTTAGTCTATTTAATTTCATTTTATGATTGATATTTAGACTTTAGTTTCGCCTTTGGCTTGTTACGTTTTCCTGATAACATCGGAAGTATGTTCTCTTGGCGTGAAATGACACGGCTTGCCGCAACCCCCCCCCCCATTACTGGTTCCACTACCATCACCACCACCACTACCATCATTATCAATGCCTTCTCTTCGAAAATCGCCACCGCTTTCACTACCATCACTATCATCTCTTCCATGATCACCATCGCCACCACTGGCACTATCATGATCAACAATGCTCCACGACACTAACACTATCAACACTACAAATATAATCACCACCACCATCATCACCAACATCGTCATCGTCATTATCACCCACACCACCATCTCTACCATCATCACCAACATCATCATAATGAGCCAATTAGGGAGTCTGTATGTGGTTGTTAGATTTGCTAGAGATAGCTGCTAAATCATCCCTGAATGGCATTCGAGGGTCTTTTAAAAACACATTGGATATAGAAGTCTTAAAGATACCAGTTATATAATAAGGATAGGATAATCCAGGTCTTTGGTTTGTAGGTCTGCTTAATCAAAGCTCACCTGAAGCTAAATGACAACATTTGTTTGTACTAAAGGTACAATGCCTGAAATTTTTGGGGAGTGGGGCAGTCGATTAGATCAAACCCAATATGCAACTGGTACTTAGTTTATCAATCATGAAAGGATGCAAGGCAAAGTCGACCTCAGTGGAATTTGAACTCAGGATGTAGTGGCAGATGAAATACCTATATCTTTACTACTCACAAGGAGCTAAACACAGAGAGGTCAAACAAGGACAGACAAATGGATTCAGTCGATTATATTGACCCCAGTGCATAACTGGTACTTATTTAATCAGCCCCAAAAGGATGATAGGCAAAGTCGACCTGCCGGAATTCTCCATATCCTACACAAGATACTTTCTATGTAATCTCAAATTTTAAAACAAACACATAATTTTCTTATGTTTTCTTAAACATTCTGTGGAACAACACTATGTACAGAACCAAATATATGGCACCCCAGGCATAACACCAACATGGACTCCTAACTTGTTGTCTCTTGTTGTCTCTGGGTGAGACTTGGAGTTATGTTGTACAAATGCAAAGCAAAAGTCAAACATAAAATAATAATAATTATAATCTTTTCTACTATAGGTACAAGGCCTGAAATTTGTGGGGAGAGGACTAGTTGATTACATCGACCCCAGTATTTCACTGGTAATTAATTTATCGACCCCAAAATATGAAAGGCAAAGTTGACCTCGACGGAATTTGAACTCAGAATATAGCAACAGGCGAAACACTGCTAAGCATTTCATCCAGCATGCTAACGATTCTGCCAGCTTACTATGTTAATAAGCCATTTTATAGAAGAAGAGAAGATTACTCCAGTTTCCTAATATTACACATTATAGTTTAGCAGAAAGGAACAACATATAAAGACAGGCTTTGCTAAAGGATACAGAGTGCTACATGTGAATTGAAACTGCGACTTTATGATCTTGAGCCAAACATCCCTATCTTCTGAGCCATGTACCTTTTGCATCTATAGAATATTCAACCAATTATAACGATAACCCTTCAGCATTTAAACCAGCTATGTCCAGCCCAAATATTCTACCTGTTAAAAGTAGCCAAATTTTGCTTCTCATCACTGAAATCTCAAAGCTACTGGATAATAATGCATGATTAATTCAAAACATCAGGAATAAATAAGCATTACATTTGTCAGAGTAAACTGAATGCCAAAGGGTTAACTTAATGAGATGACTATTCAGTTAATCAAACAACTGAATATTCATTGCTGAAATCAATGACTGATCCATCAGCTGATAAAATAAGCACCTGACAAGTACTTTGTACTCTGAGGTCAATAACAAATGTGGCCACTCTCCAAATATGCCATCTAGTGCCAATGTTAGAAATAAATATAAGTAAAAAAAAACCCACCAAGGGAGGTGGTTTGGCACAATTATTAACATCCAACAAAACTGACGTGTTGTTTAGTTACAACTTTTTACATTGTGAGTTACAATCTCATCAAATTCAACTTTGCTTTTCATTCCTTTGTGTTAATAAAACAGTGTACCTGTCAAGTATTGAAACTTCAATCAGGGTGTTTATCAACACTAGCTACCCCGAAATGCATAGATTCATGCCAATGTAAAAAAAAAACAATTTCAAACCACCACTACCTCACAAACACAGAATGTCTTTCTTAGTTGAAATCTCAATGAAGTTAACTTTTCTTTAATTATTTTTACTGTCAATAACACAATAAGGTTCCAGTCGAGTATTGGGGGTTTATATAATATCTCTTTATAGCAATGGTTCTCAACCAGGGTCCACATGACCCTCAAGGGTCCACATAAGATTTTACTGTTAAAGTTTATGTGCAAAAAATTGGTTATACTTCTACAATAGACAAAACATTTTAACAAATTCTTTTTTAAAATTTCTCATCATATTATAAAAGTATGGTAGGGTTCTTTTAAACATCAAATGGCTATGGGGGTCCAGCATAGTATTATCGGAATCAAAAGGGTTCATAAGCATTAAAAGGTTGATCACTGCTGCTCTAAAGCATCATAGATGTGAAAGGAATTATAAATAGAATTCTAGGGAGAGTCAGTATGCCAATATTATTAATACAAGCATAAGGTGGCAAGCTGGCAGAAGTGTTAGCATGCTGGGCGAAACCTTTAGCAGTATTTCGTCTGTCTTTATGCTCTGAGTTCAAATTCCACCGAGGTTGACTTTGCCTTTCACCCTTTCAGGGTCGATAAATTAAGCACCAGTCACATACTGGGTCGATCTAATTGACTGGCCCCCTCCCCCAAAATATTGGACTTATTGCCTAAAGTAGAAAAGATTATTAATTCATGCACACAAGGTGGCAAGCTGGCACAATCGTTAGCACACCAGGCAAAATGCTCAGCGGTATTTCGTCTGCGTTACATTGTGAGTTCAAATTCTGCCGAGGTCGACTTTGCCTTTCATCCTTTAGGGGTCGATAAATTAAGTACCAGTTACGCACTGGGGTCGATGTAATCAACTTAATACCTATGTCTGTCCTTGTTTGTCCCCTCTGTGTTTAGCCCCTTGTGGGTAATAAAGAAATAGGTATTTCGTCTGCTGCTATGTTCTGAGTTCAAATTCTGCTGGGGCTGATTTTGCCTTTCATCCTTTCAGGGTCGATTAAACCAGTACCAGTTACACACTGGGGTCGTTGTAATCAGATTAATTCCATCCCCCAAGCTACCTTTGTGGAAAAAATTTTAAATCCTTATTAACACGTGCATTGGTTCAGTTCCACTCCTTTATTATTAGTCAATTTGTTAAATATCTAACTAACTAATCGATTGTTTGTTTAACTTAGTTAAACAGTGAGTCGTTTATTTTGTTTTTTTTAGCCAAAGCTCTTTCATAGTTACTTGCAACCTTTTCAATGACTTTTGACTTAGTCTGTCACAGAGTCCATGATTGTCTGCTTGAGATATTGTGTACATGTATGTACATGTGTATGTATATATGTATGTATGTATACTCTTTTTACTCTTTTACTTGTTTCAGTCATATGACTGTGGTCATACTGGAGCACCACCACCTTTAGTCAAGCAAATCGACCCCAGGACTTATTCTTTGTATGCCTAGTACTTATTCTATCACTCTTTTTTGCCGAACCACTAAGTTATGAGGAGGTAAACATACCAGCATCGATTGTGAGGCCATGTTGTGGGGGGAATAAACACAAATACACAAACATATATACACACATACACATATATATATATATATACATATATACGATGGGCTTCTTTCAGTTTCCGTCTACCAAATCCACTCACAAGGCTTTGATCGGCCTGAGGCTATAGTAGAAGACTCTTGCCCAAGGTACCACGCAGTGGGACTGAACCTGGAACCATGTGGTTCGTAAGCAAGCTACTTACCACACAGCCACTCCTATGCCTAAAGAAAAGAAAAATACATGTTAACTATAACATGTATAGATTGCAGCATTGATCAAGTGTTCAAGTAAATAGTTTACTTTATGTAAAGAAACACATTTTCTGTTTGCATCACACCAACACAAACTTTTATATTTGAAGTACCTTAACCCAGGCACTGAACTGTTGCTAAATGTGTGTATGCAATGAATGAGATTGGAAAGATGAGATGTGTGAACTAGAGAGACAGTATAGTGAGTATCTAATAGAAAGAAGGTGTAAATATACATATGAGATAGGGAGTTAGATGCAGTTTGTAGATAGAACAATGGGATTGAAACAGTATGTAGATAGACATGGGATATGTCAAGTGTGTAGATAAAGAGATAAGATAGATGAATAGTGTGTAGAAGGATGAGATAGTGTGTATAGGTTGAGATGAGATAGACAGTGTGTATATAGAGATGGTTGAAAAGAGAGATATAAGATGAATATGGAGAGGTGAGATAGAATAGATATGTAGACAGATGGAGAGGTATGATAGATAGAATGTTGGTAAAATGATAGGATGGATAGTGTAGGTACATAGAGAGAAAATTAGGATTTAGATGTAGAGGTAGATATATATGGTAGAGAAACACAGTGTAAGTAGAGATGAGATTGTGGATGGATGGAGAGGAGAAAGAGATAGTGTTAAACAGAGGAAAGAGATAGCATATGTAGATGGAGAGGTGAGGTTGTGTATATAGACAGAGGAAATAGATAGATGGTTTATGTTGACAGAAGGAAGCGCTGGATAGAGATGTGATAAGATAGAGTGTAGATAGAAAGACAAAATAGATAGTAGATAGAGAGATGTGATAGGGAATATAGATAGAATGATGAGCTATATGGAGCTCATAGACAGAGAGATGAGCCAGAGTGTAAAGATAGAGCATATGAGATAGTGTGGTGATAGAAACGGTGTTATGTGAATCTAGATAGAAGAAAAGAGTTAGAGAAGTTTGACTGTTAGAGATAGGCAATAGAGGAGGAGGAGGAGGTGGCGGGGAAGAGTCGGTCATGGTGGGGTGAAGTGAGAGGGGCACAGGTTGGTGTGGGTAGGGGTTTATGGCGTGATGAAAGGGAATCTAATATCGGTAACAATTATGAACGCAACCAATTAAGAATAATAGCTTTCTGCTATTATTGCCGGTAACGATTCTGAACAATTAGCGAATTTGTAATTAACGATAAAACTAATGAAGATACAAATATCATGAACGATATTTTTTGATGTGTCGAGGCAGAAGAGAAGGGATGGAGAAGGACCTTTGTTTCTTGTTGTTTTTACTTTCCTTTTGTTTGTTTTGTAAGTTTTGTTGTTGTTGTTGTTGTTGTTGTCGTCGCTGGTATTGTTTTCTGGTTTGATTGAGATTTGTTTGTTTTTTTATTCATATGTTTTTAATTCTTTTGCTTGCTTTCTCTAGTTTTTCTCTTCCTCTTCTTTCCAACCTTCCCCTCTATTTTATTCTCATTTACACCGCCTCGAGTCATCAACGCTTCGTTTGGGCAATCCGTTATCATTGACGATTGTTTTGAAAGAAAAAAAAAAACACAAAAATAAATCTAAAACCATGGTTGAAAGAATCAATAGGATAGTAGCTTTTATTGTTGTTTTGTTCTTGTTCTCATCTTTATTGTTGAAGCTATTATCATTATTATTATTATTATTACCATTATTATTATTATTATTATTATTATTATTATTATTATTATTATAATTACTATTATTGTTATTATCATTATTATTGTTGTTGTTGGTTTTATCATCGTAGTTCTTACCATTATTGTTGTGTTGTCAGCTGTCTCATCTTGTTGTTCTCGTTGCTATTGTGGTAGTTGATATTCTCCATTATATTGTTCTTACCATTACTCTTATTCTTGATGTTGTTGTTGTTGTTGTTGTCTTCCATATTATTTTTAGTATTTATTTCCACACTTTATAGTTGTTGTTTCGTCTGCTGTTGTTGCTGTCCTGTCTGTTATTGTTATCACAGGTGATACTATTGGCACTGTTGCAGTTTTTGTTGTTCTTGTTTTGTTGTTTTCATTGTCGATGTTATTGTTGTTGTTGCTGTTGTAGTTGTTACTGTTGATGTTATGCAGTTGTTGTTGTTGTTTTTGTTGTTGTTGCTTTTGATTCTGCTGTTGTTATTTTATGCACTAAATTGATAGAAGTCCTTAAGGATAGAATTTTCTTCATTGTTTTGTTTATTTTTTTCAAGTTGTAAAAACAAAGAAAAGTGAATTAGAAAATAAGTAAAAAAAAAAAAAACCCTAAAAAACAATGATTAAGCAAATATTAGGAATTGGATATAGAAGAGGGATAGCTGGGCGGGAACTACTTATGGAGATAGAGAAGTAAAATATAGCTTCTTAGATGTGTGTGAGTTCTGAGAAAGAAGAAAATAGAAAGAGTAGGGTGAGAAAGAGTGTGAGAGAAAGAACACAGTGTGTTATATTTAGAGCGACGAAAGATGGAAGAAATATACATGCATACATACATATATATATATATATATATATTTATGTATAGGCGTGGCTGTGTGGTAAGTAGCTTGCTTACCAACAACATGGTTCCAGGTTAAGTCATTCTGCGTGGCACCTTGGGTAAGTGTCTTCTACTATAGTCTCAGGCCGACCAAAGCCTTGTGAGTGGATTTGGTAGACGGAAACTGAAAGAAGCCCGTCGTATATATATATATATGTGTGTGTGTGTGTGTGCGTGTGTGTGCATGTTTGCATATCTATGTTTGTCCCCCCACCATCGCTTGACAACTGATGCTGGTGTGTTTACATCCCCGTAACTCAGCGGTTCGGCAAAGAGACTGATAGAATAAGTAGTAGTCTTATAAAGAATAAGTTGTGGGGTTAATTTGTTTGACTAAATTTGATGCTCCAGCATGGCCACAGTCAAATGATGGAAACAAATAAAAGAATATAAAGAATATATGTATATATATACACATATATGTATATATATGTACAGATAGATAGATAAATAGAAAGATAGATAGATAGATACATACATACATACATACATACATACATACATACATGCATGCATACATACATACATACATACATACATACATACATACATACATACATACATACATACATACATACATACATACATACCATCACATTGGTAAAGATTGATTATGTATGATGGTTTCAGATTTGTTAATTGATTGAGAAATTTTTTAAAAATCTATTGATAGCTAATTAATTATAAATATATACTTTGTTTGGTAGCAAAAGAAAACAATTTATTGTTCCAAAGTACACTTTTGCCTGATGATCAGTTGTCTGAAACTTGGAATAACAGTTTGTGTACTTTTCTTAGCTTCAATAATATACTCCCCTCCCCTCCTCTCTCTCTCTCACCCTCCTCTTTCTTTCCCTCCTCTTTCTTCCCCTCCATATGTGTAGGTGTTTGTATGTTTGATTGTGTGACCATAATAAGGCTTGCTTTGCAACTACGTGGTTTTCTGTCCAGTCCTGTTATTTGGTACCATGGACAAATGCCTTCTATTATAATAGCCTTAGGCTGACTAAGGCTTTGAGAGTGGAACTGGTGGACAGAAACTGCAAATGCTCATTGTGTGTGTGTTTCTGCAAGTTAATTCTGCATGTCATCTTTAGCGCCGAGAAACATTTTCCAGTAAACAAAATCCTACAATTCGCTGGCTTAATTGATTTTGAAATGTAAGGACTAGAATGATAAAATTACCTTATATAAGAAACTCTAGTCATAGAAAACTGTGCCTGTGCTTATGTAGACAATCTAGATCAGTCTGTAGATACTGTGCTCTTGTTCACAATATTCATGGTGAGACATTTACTATCCAATAAATACCAAGAGGACAGCTTCATTGATTGGGGGTTTAATATCTTGCTAAATTTACTAGATCTGGGGAAGCGTTTTTCTAACAAAGCAAAAAATTGCTTGGGTAACCTCTTTTGGATATTAAGATAGAAGGGTGGGGGTGAAACCAGATTATGTCACAAACCCTAGATTACTTGTCATGTTTTGAGGGGCTGTGACTGTATAAGTTGCAATGGGAAGGTAAATGTTGATTGAGATGCCAGTGGGCAGTGGTAGAATTCCATCACAGCGTCATATTGTTAGCAGGGTGTCTATAAGGTTTATACAATAGTAACAATATGGAGGGATGAGGGGATGCTTTTAGTATCCATTACAGAGACAGAGAGATCCCCAGTGTTACGTAGTGAAGGACAAGAGTCACCCAAGATTGGAATATACTTATTTCTGCTACTACATCAGGCTCTGCTTAGTGCACTCCAGTTCATGGTAGTTAAAACCATCAGCCCAACTACAGAGGGTAAGCTAACCCTATATATATATACTCTTTTACTCTTTTACTCTTTTACTTGTTTCAGTCATTTGACTGAGGTCATGCTGGAGCACCGCCTTTTTAGTCAAGCAAATCGACCCCAGGACTTATTCTTTGTAAGCCCAGTACTTATTCTATCGGTCTCTTTTGCCAAACCGCTAAGTGATGGGGACGTAAACACACCAGCATCGGTTGTCAAGCAATGCTAGGGGGAAAAACACACACACACAAACACATACACACATACATATATATATATATATATATACATATATACGACAGGCTTCTTTCAGTTTCTGTCTACCAAATCCACTCACAAGGCATTGGTCGGCCCGGGGCTATAGTAGAAGACAACTTGTCCAAGATGCCACGCAGTGGGACTGAACCCGGAAACATGTGGCTGGTTAGCAAGCTACTTACCACACAGTCACTCCTGCGCATATATATATCCCATGCTGGTGCCACACAAAAATCACCCAGCATGCTCTGTAAAGTTGTTGGTGTTAGGAAAAGCATCCAATCATAGAAATTAACTTAAGGTGGTGAGGTGGCAGAAATGTTAGCATGCCGGGCAAAATACTTAGCGGTATTTCATCTGCTGTTATGTTCTGAGATCAAATCCCACCGAGGTCGACTTTGCCTGTCATCCTTTTGGGGTCGATTAAATAAGTACCAGTTATGCACTGGGGTCGATATAATCGACTTAATCCGTTTGTCTGTCCTTGTTTGTCCTCTCTGTGTTTAGCCCCTTGTGGGCAGTAAAGACATAAGAAATTAACTTAAATCAGACTAGAACCTAGTACGGTTCTCCTGCTTACCAGCTCTGATAAAACCATCCAACCCATGCCGGCATGGAAGACAGGTGTTTGTTGATGATGATGATGATGACGACGACGATGATGATGATGATGATGATGAGGAGGAGGAGGAGGAGGAGGATCCTTGTGTGATATAAGAGATAACTAAAAGGATTGACATACGCGTCCTACTGTGAAATAAAGCCTCAAAAAGTTTCATTTAACCTGTGTCCGTTTCAAGATGTCAATGCCAAAGTGACAATTGCTTGTGATGCTGTTTTGTTTTTATGTGTTCACATAACAGTCTTGGTTAGAAAGTAATTTCAGCCAAGGTGTGCTAACCTATCAATAAAACATTGATGGATAAAATCAAGACCTGAAGTTGACATCATCAACTACAGCTTAAGAAGGTGTTGTCCCAGCATGACCATGATCCAAAGAGTGAGAACAGGAAATAAATAAATAACAGAGACCTTCAATTACATTTGCTATATATTGCTATATTTACATCTAAAAAAAAAACCCTCCTCACCTCTCATATATGACTAATACTTAGTACTTCTACCATGAGAAATAAATATACAACTATTGTAATAACTATGACAACATCTACAACAAATATATCTCCTGAAGAGATATGAATTATTAAAAATAAAAATAAACACATAATCTAAACGAATAAGATAACGACAATATAGCAATAAAAATTAACAAAGAGAATTGTGAGATAAAAAATGAAAAAAAAAAATAGCAGAGTTTAAAACAACAACAACAACATCAACAAGTAAAACAACTATATCATGATCAATGATAATAGGAATAATAACAGAAACAACAATAGCAATAGTAATAATAATAATAATAATAATAATAATAATAATAATAATAATAATAATAGCAATAGTGATAATAATAATAATAACAGCAGGGGAAGTATTTTACAGAAATGAGCTAAGAAGTATTGAGAGAACAACAACAACAATATTAATAGATATGACAATTGTAGCATTGTTTGTTCTTCAATAATTTTCAGCCATAATAACACGTCCTACCATGTTATTCCAAAATAATTTATATAGCACAGCTAGGTATTAAACAATAAGCTACAACCAAATATTGTTTAATATAGATGTATGTTTGTGTGTTGGTATGCACCTGAATATATATATGTGTGTGTCTGTCTGTCTGTTTCCATAGATATTTATATAAGTGTGTGTGTATGTAAGTATATACATACTACCATAACAGCACATAAACTTACACTTATGTGTTATGTCATTATCACTATAGATATCAATGTATATAATGATAAATAACATACAACATATATATATATACACATATGTATGTATATGTGTGTGTGTGTGTTTATGAATTGCTTTTGAAATATTTCTTATATTTCAATGTAAGGTGAAATATATATGTAAAAAAGACAAACACACACTCACACATACATACAGACACACATATATACATTTACATATATATGTGTATATACAGCTGTATCTGTGTGTATATCAATCATCTAGCTATCTATCTATCTATCTATCATTCTATCTACCTATCTACCTATCTATCTACCTATCTATGTATGTATGTATCTATGTATGTATGTATGTATGTATGTATGTATGTATCTATCTATCTATCTATCTATCTATCTATCTATCTATCTATCTGTCTGTCTGTCTGTCTATTTATCTATCTATCTATCATTCTATCTACCTATCTACCTATCTATCTACCTATCTATCTATCTATCTATCTATCTATCTATCTATCTATCTATCATTCTATCTACCTATCTACCTATCTATCTACCTATCTATGTATGTATGTATCTATGTATGTATGTATGTATGTATCTATCTATCTATCTATCTATCTATCTATCTATCTATCTATCTATCTATCTATCTGTCTGTCTGTCTGTCTGTCTATTTATCTATCTATACATATATACATACATACATGCATACATACACACACACAGCCAAATATATATATCATCATCATCATCATTTAACGTCTGCTTTCCATGCTAGCATGGGTTGGACGATTTGACTGAGGAATGGTGGACCAGATGGCTGCAGCAGGCTCCAGTCTGATCTGGCAGAGTTTCTACATCTAGATGCCCTTCCTAATGCTAACCACTCCAAGAATGTAGTAGGTGCTTTTACGTGCCACTGGCACTAGGGCCAGTCAGGAAGTACTGGCAACAGCCATGCTCAAGTGGTGTTTTTTTACGTGCCAGCTACATGGAAGCCAGCCAGGTGCTCTGGCATACATACATACATACATATATATACACACATACTTACATACATAATATATATGATTTCTTCCTGTGCTTATAGATGTGTGTATTATCTATATATATGCAGATATTTATACAAATGTATGAGTGTGTGTATATACATATATATAGAAGTGTGTGTATACACACACTTATAAATACATACACCTAACTGAATGAACAACTGAAAGGAAGTACCCAACATATTTGTTTGGAGTTACATGCATTTAATTACAGTGAAAGCACAGGGTTAAATCATCGGGCTCACAATCATGAGGTAGTGAGTTCAATTCCCAGACCAGGCAGTGTGTTGTGTTCTTGAGCAAGACACTTTATTTCACATTGCTCCAGTCCACTCAGCTGTAGAAATGAGTTGTGACGTCACTTGTGCCAAGCTGTGTCAGCTTTTGCCTTTCCCTTGGATAACATTGGTGGCATGGAGAAGAGAGGCTGGTATGCATGGGTGATTGTTGGTCTTCTGTAAACAACCTTACTTGGACTTGTGCCTAGAAGGGGAACTTTCTAGGAGCAATTCCATGCGCATTCATGACTAAACTAGGTCTTTACTCCTTTTACATGTTTAGTGACAGATTTTGTCTTCAAACGTCTGACAAGGTGGACTTGTATTCTATGGAGCATACAGATTACTCACATATTTCAACAGTGTATGTATTATCCATTGAATTCTTATGGTGATGAGATGGGCCCTCAGTGTTTAGTGCTAAGTTAATTTACACGGGGCCAGACTGAAGGAAATGCTGAAAAGAAAGACATACAAATGTCTGGGAACAGTGCCATGAAAGAATTTCTTCAACTCATTAGACAAAGCTGTTGGCATATGCAGATATCATCATCATCATCATCATCATCATCATCATCATCATCATCATCATCATTATTTGTCTGCTTACCATGATGGCATGGATTAGAGAGCTTGACAGGAGCTTGCAAGGCCAGGAGGCCATACCAAGGTTCCACAGTCTGTTATTGGCTTAGTTTCTACAGCTGGATGTTCTTCCTAATATCAACCACTTTACAAAGTTTATTGGGTGCTTTTTATGTGACACCATTACAGAGAGTCATGATGGGTATATTGGGAATTCATATATTTGTAGCCCAGGGTCACTTTGATGGCATGTGCTGCTCTCTCACTCAATAATAATAATAATAATAATAATAATAATAATAATAATAATAATAATAATATGTCCTGATGCTGTACAAGGCAGTAGCTCTCATGGCTTCTGATCTTAACTGATTGGAAGTGTTATCATGTACATTGTTTTGTCTTGGTATAAAAGATGGGCTACAGCAAATATTCTGCTCAATACCACAGATTTGCTTGCCAGTTGTTTGACCTTAAACAGTTCAGCATGTCCCTTAGTGGCTGACGATATGTGCATCTCTGATCACAAGCAGAAGTAGTGGGGGAGCATCATAGCCATGTGTTGAGAAAGAATCTTGGAGGTTTCTACAATTCACCTATCGAAACATGGGGGGGGGTTTCATTCAACATCCTTAAGCAACCCTTATTCAGGGTCCTTTTGAGCAGGATGGGCTACTCGACCAGAAGACAATTCTAACTGAGCTCCACCCGCAAGGTCATGCACTGTTTATCTTGATATGAGATCACCATGTCACGCACACACAGTTGTGATGCATGTGCCTAGTGTACCCTTATCATGATAGGTATACTGAGCTTCTTATATTTTACCACAGTGTCACTCAATAATAATAATGTTAATAATTTCAAATTTTTCCGCAAGATTAGCAAGTTCAGAGAAGAGGGAGCAAGTCAATTACATTCAGCCTCTGTGCTTAACTGGTGCTTATTTCATCGACCTTGAAGGCAAAGTCAGTCTCGGCAGAATTTGGGTTCAGAATGTAAAGACAGACTAAGCAGAATTTGAACT
>NC_043013.1:34103856-34128856 GCF_006345805.1 Octopus sinensis | reverse complement strand
TCATCAATCATCATCATCGTTTAACGTCCATTTTCCATGCTAGCATGGGTTGGATGGTTCGACTGGGGTCTGGGAAGCCAGGAGGCTGCACCACGCTCCAGCCTAATCTAACAGAGTTTCTACAGCTGGATGCCCTTCCTAACACCAACCACTCTGTGAATGTAGTGGGTGCTTTTTACGTGCCACCAGCACAGGGGCTAGAGGAGGCTGGCAATGGCCATGATCAGTTGGTGCTTTTTATGTGCCACGGGCACAGAAGCCAGTCAAGGCAGTGCTGGCATCAGCCACGTTCAGATGGTGCATTTTACGTGCCACCAGCAAAGGAATCAAAACTACAATTTCCATTTGACTTTTATTTTGGTGTTGATGCACTTGACTCAATAGGTCTCCTCAAGCAGAAATTATATATATATTCTTTTATTCTTTTACTTGTTTCAGTCATTTGACTGCTGCCATGCTGGAGCACCACCTTTAGTCAAACAAATCGACCACAGGACTTATTCTTTGCAAGCATAGTACTTATTCTATCAGTCTCTTGTCAAACCACTAAGTTACAAGAATGTAAACACACTAACATCGATGTCAAGCAATGATGGGGAGACATACACAGAGACACAAATACATACATACATATATGTATACGCGACAAGCTTCTTCCAGTTTCTCTCTACCAAATCCACTCACAAAGTGCCATGTAGTGGGATTGAACCTGGAACCATTTGGTTGGGAAGCAAGCTTCCCACACACCCACTCTTGTGCCTACATATATATATATACAAAGAGCAATAAAGATTCAAGTTAATTTAAAAAAATTTACTTGAATATGGTACCTAACTTAGATGCACCAAAAAAAACTATACTGATTTAACAATACAGTAATGTGGGGTGATTATAAGCGAGAAAGAAGCAACAAGAATGGATAGGTTTTTAGTACGATCGTTTCATACAAGGACAGGTTTTATTAAAAGTTGCAAAGATTACAGCATATAAACGAGTCCCGTACTCATCAGCTAAAATACATGTAAGTTCTCTAGACATCCTAGTGTTTGAGGCTATACTCATGAAGTAATGTAGATAATTAAACAGATTCTAAACTTTAGAATCTGTTTAATTATCTACATTACTTCATGAGTATAGCCTCAAACACTAGGATGTCTAGAGAACTTACATGTATTTTAGCTGATGAGTACGGGACTCGTTTATATGCTGTAATCTTTGCAACTTTTAATAAACCCTGTCCTTGTATGAAACGATCGTACTAAAAACCTATCCATTCTTGTTGCTTCTTTCTCGCTTATATATTATATATATATATATTTTATATTACCTAACTATTAATAATATATATATATATATATATATATATGTATATTTTCTTACTTGTTTCAGTGATTAGATTGTGGCCATGCTGGGGCACTACCTTGAAAAATTTTAGTTGAAGGCATCAACTCCAGTACTAGGCCTGGTACTTTTTCTGTTGGTTTTCTTTTGCTGAACCACTAAGTTATGAGGATGTAAACACTCCAACACTGGTTATGAACCAGTGGTGAGGGCCAAACACAGAAAAAAAGATGGATACACACATGATTAGTTTTTTTCAGTTTCCTTATACCAAATGCACTCACAAGGCTTTGGTCAGACCAACTTAAAGACATCATATACCAATCGACAGCAGAAAACAATCACCGATCTTAAACAAATATCGATCTCACAATCAATTCTTTAAAATTTAGATACTGTATCACAGCTGCACATTTTGCAGCCAAAATATAAGCAATGACACCTCCTTATCCAAGTTTATAGGGGAACTGAAAAAAAAAATTGTCAAGTACAACTTAAATATAGAAGGTATTTTACCATCACAAAATCATACACAAGAAATAAGAAAGAAAAGCCTTTGCACCTCTGTACAGCTGAATGAGTTGAAATTTTATTCGTCAAAACATTGTTTCATAACTACTTACTTACACAGGGTATTCAAAAATGTTGTTACTTACCTTTCATATACTGCAACAAATAAATTCATAACCATAGCTTCAAATACATCCTGAACAATGTCAAAGGATCTTTGAACATAAGCAAATATCTAAAAAAAAAATATTCATATTTTACTCTGGTTACTATCAATTCTGTGAACAGACACATATTTTTGTCTATTCTAATAGGTATATATATATATATATATATATATATATATATATATATATATATATGAATATATGTATATGTATGTATTATAATGGGAGAAGCCGGTTTCTGGGGTTACCCTGGGTTTCTCCTTCATAAGGGGTTTAGCCTTGCAACGTATCTTCAGACTCCAAAACAATTAGACCAGCAGTGTTTTGGGGTCTGAAGATACTCTGTAAGGCTAAACCTCTTATGAGCAAGAAACCCAGAGTAACCCCATAAACCAGCCTCCCCATTATAATATTAACTGCTCTAAACTTTAGAGTGTGCTTCTCTGGATATATGTATTTCTACAAACACTGTATATATATATATATATATATATATATATATACACATACACATATACATGACACATGTGTGTGTGTATAAATATGTATTAACTTTTTGATATATATGTATGTGTATTTAAATGTATATTTGAATGTTTATAAAAAACATGATAATATATGTATATATTTATTGTTATTGATTTTATTTTATTACCATCTTTGCAAAATACCGATATTCTAGACACAGACTGTATATTCACGCATCTGTATATTTGCATTTAGTAATTGTTACAAAAGTAGTTTTTCTTTTTTCTTTTTTTTTGCCTTTATTTATTCCCCTTAGAGAATCCTCAAATCCTGCTTAGCTTGACTTTGCCTATCTCCACCTGCACTTCATGAAATAAATACTGGAAAATGTAATAGAGTTGCTATATGAATATACACTCTCAGCATGGGTGTAGTCCTGATGTTTGAAACCAATAAGAAATTGAATGCATATATTTACATAGCCATCCATAAGCACATACATGTACACACGAGTATATCTCTTTCTGAATCTCTAAAGTCTTATTTATTTACATAAAGAAAAATTCTGCTTATAATTAGAACAACAGCAATGACAATAATAGCGATAGGCACAAGGCCAGCAATTTTAGAGGAAAGATGTTAGTTTAAACCATTGACCTCAAAATATGACAGTTACTTTATTTTATTATTTTTTTATGTATTAAAACAAAATTGACCTTCGTGGAATTTGAACTTAGAATGTCAAGGTCTAGAAAATCTGCCACAAAGCAATGGTCTAATGATTTTGCAGATCTATCATCCTAATAACAATGATAATAATAATAATAATGCCTTCTACTAAAAGCACAAGGCCTGAAATTTGGAGAGAGGGGACAAGTCAATTACATTGACCCCAGTTTTTCACTGGTACTTAATTTTATCGACTGCGAAAAGATGATATGGCAGAGTTGACCTTGGTGGAATTTGAACTCAGAAGGTTGTGACTGGTGAAATACAGCTAAGCATTTCATACTGTGCAACGCCTTAAATAATAATAATTATCCTTTCTTATTTTACACTGAGGTCATCAATCTTAATTACATCAACCCCAATTCTCATCCATGAGAGATGAAAGGCAAAAAACTGTCTTAGTGGAATTTGAAATCAGAATGTAAAACAGATAAAATGCAATTAAGCATTTTGCCTGGTATACTAACGATTCTGCCAGCTTGCTGCCTTACATTTAATAATAATAATAATAATAATAATAATAATAATAATAATAATAATAATAATAATAATAATGATAATAATAACAACAACAATGATTCTTTTTTGCATTAAAAACCACAAACTGATCAGAACACAAGGCCAACAAAATACAACGAATATCCAAAGAGATATCCCTAAAAAAACTAAGAAAAGGAAAAGAATGATTTTTACCCTCAACACTACTACTACTACTACTACTACTACTACTACATAAACCACAACAATGACAGCATCAGAAAAAATTACAAGACAAACCAAGAATTGATGGGATATATATCTGTGCACTGTGTGCGTGTTTGTGTATGCTTATATACACACACATACATGCGCACACACACACATATATACACATGTGCACATTCGCACAAACATATATGTATAAATGGTTATACTTAAATAAATTGATATGTCAGATTTGATCAATAATAGAATTATGTAGAAGAATGAATAAGAGAAAAAGAGAGATAGGCACATAGATTGATAGATATAATGTAAAATATATAAGTTTATAGATAATTACTAAGATAGGTTTCTTCCTTCTCACACAAGCAATTTCTTCTACTTCATATCTTTTCAGTTAATGTGTGTGCTCATAAGTATGTATGTATATATATATATCTAAGTAAATGTATGAATTTATATGTGTGTGTGCATATATATATATATATCCTGCTTTGTAAAGGAATTGGCATGGCTCTGTGGTTAAGATGTTTACTTTACAATCAAATGGTACAAGTTTCAATCACATTGCTCAGCAGCTCAAGAAAGTGTTATCTACTATTGGCTCACACTGACCAGTGTGGTGTGAGTTGAATTTGGCTGATGGAATATGCGTAGAAGCCTATCATGTGTTTATGTGTGTCAATAATATTTTTATAAAGAAGAGGATAACAAACTGGTAGAATTATTACAATACTAGACAAAATGCCTAGCAGTATTTCTCATGGTTTTATGTTCTGGATCCAAATTCCATCAAAGTCAACTCTACTTTGCTTTTTATCAGGGTCAATAAAATGAGTAGCAATTGGGTACCAGGGCCAATGGAATCAACAAGAAGCCCTCCCCCGGCCCATACTTTCCACAAAAATTCAGATCTTTGACCTATAGTAGAATGAGTATATTTTTTGTGGACAGTTAGCAGACAGGAGAATGTTGGGTGTCTACTCTCTACTCACTACTATGAAGTGTTGTTTCATATTTTTTCTGAAGAAGGTGTCATTCCTTGGGCATTTATAGATCTTGAATTTTCCTTTTCCAAATGTTTCTAAGTGTTTACTTAGTGGAATTTTTTGTAGGGCTCCCTGTTGGATATGTTGTTGGTGAATTCTGGCTCGTTGGCATAAAGAATTGCCAGTTTCACCTATATAGTTCTCATTGCATATGGGACAGGTTATGCTATATATTAAGTTTTGTGTCTAGTAATTCATGTTTGCATTTATTTTGAATGTGTGTCCACTCTTAAATTTTATTTGTCTGTTTTCCTCTGTATATTAAATTCAAATAATGAATTAGCTTATCTTGTTCATGCTATATTCTTAGCATTATCTTGTGTTTGAGAATAATATTATTTACTTATATATATATATATATATATATATGAATGTACACCACTCAAACATACAAATAATTGTGAGAATGACTGCTCATAACAGTACTGGTGGATAAATATTCAATATTTCTAGATAAACAATGCAACCAATGGTTTTATGTGGAGTATTTTCACAATTTTCAAGCAATCCAGGAAAAGATTTTTTCGACATGAAACCATTGGCAGCATTGTTAATCCACGCATAAATTCTTTGAAGCAGATATTTTACATTCAAATACCCTTGTTGCATGTATTCCCAAGCAAGGTAATATTTCCTTATAGCTGGACATCTCTGCAATGAAGATTAGAAACATACAACATTGTTTGATTAAAAGTGACATTTGTTTTTAATATTGTCACATAATGTCAAACATAAGCACATACACATTCATACACACACACATATTCTTTTATTGTTTTATTCTTTTAGTTGTTTCAGTCATTTGACTGCGGCCATGCTGGAGGACCACCTTTAGTTGAACAAATCGACCCCAGGACTTATTCTTTCCTAAGCCTAGTACTTATTCTATCAGTCTCTTTTGTTAAACCACTAAGTTACAGGGACTTAAACACACCAGCATCAGTTGTCAAGTGAAGGGTCAAGCACAGACACACAAAAATATACATATATATATATACAACGGGCTTCTTTCAGTTTCCGTCTACCAAATCTACTCACAAGGCTTTGGTCAGCCCGAGGATAGAGGAGAAGACATTTGTCTGATGTGCTATGCAGTAGGATTGAACCCAGAACCATGTGGTTGGGAAGCAAGCTTCTTACTTCACAGCCACTCCTATGCCTACATATATGTATATATATATATATATATATATATATATATATATATATACGTGTGTGTGTGTGTAAAATAAGTATTATATGTCTATATATGTGTATGTATGTGAATGAGCATGCATGTTTGTGTCTCCTTGGCTTACTGTCATGTGATAGTTGTAACAAAAGTGTACATAAACTGAGATAAACTATGATGAGTCTCAGACAGAATTGGCCCATGACATGTCTAACTTAATAGAAACCTCCTGAGGAAATCTGCTAAGTCTCATGTAAGTGGAGTTTTGTGGTATTGTCATAGTATGATTCAAGGAAGGAGTTGTGTGTATATATATATATATAGTGTTGTACAGTGGTTTATATCTACCTAAATATGCATCTATATACAAATACATATGCCTGTAATGTATTAGATATATAATAAACATAACGGCAAACCAACACAAATTCAGATAAACCTTAGAGAAAATTAGAGACCAAATGAAAAGTTAAGTATTGTTTGATGAGTGCTACAACAGGTTTGGCTATTTCAAAATTCTGGTTAACCATAGAAATGCTGCTTTTTCTTAGGATATTCTCAAAGTTTAACTGTTCAACTTAAGAAGGGAATAAAGAACCATTCTAATGTCACTGAAAGAAGTTCAATGGTTTAGGAATAATAAAGAATTGCAGGGAACTTAATTTGGAGTTTTACAAATTTAGGTAGATTGTTAACACTGGGCAGAACAGAGGACAGTTATTTCATTAGTAGTAAAATATTTCATAGCAGGGTAGAAGGGAGCAGCTTTCTTTATCATAGCATGTATGAAATTGGGTATGATATGCATTTGAAGCAACGCATAGCAAAACCCAATACGAAAGAAGAATTTGAGGTAAGAGAGAGGGCTTCATTGGAGTATTTTGAAAATAAGAATTTTAGACATTTAGGGCCCATAACTGGAGAATTGAAAATTTATTTATTTTAGGCAAAGAAGAACGAAAATATTTTCTTGCCAGGATATTAGGGGAAAAATGTAGGAAAAAAAAAGTCGATAAATCAAATGAAACCTTCAAAACTCATCTCTCCCCAAACTAAGTAAACGAAATGATAAAGTATTAAAAGGAAGGAATTGATATATGGATTTAGTGATTGATGGAAGGTATAAGGGTGGGGGTAGATTGATTTTTCTTCAGATCCATCAAAGCCATTACATTACAGATAACTCAATGTTAAACCATAAGTGAAAAATTATAAAGAGCAACGATAATAATGATGACAATGATGATGACGACAACGATGATGATGAGGATGATGGTAATGGGGATGATGATGATGATGATTTCATTGATGACAATGCAGCAAGAACGAAAATTATTTTTCGGTTCCGAAGTGATAATACATTGCTGTGCTTGAGTAATTAACAATAGAAATTTACATAGAATTTAATATTTTTACATCAGCCAAGCTGCCAGACATAATAGATTATTTAAATACTGAACATAAAAATAGCAATGAGAAATTTCCTGAAGTCTTCTCAGTCTCAAAACAAGATACCATAATTTTTTTTTCTCCCTCTCCTCTATCTTTTGTTGTTGTTGTTGTTATGTATGTATATGTGTGTGGGGGGTGGAGGGTGTACACAGACAAACACATATATGTATAAAAGAAAAATCACACCCCCATCAATACTTTAAAGTTTTAACGAATCAATACTTAGAAATAAACAAACCCAACGACAAGAATACACAAAACATATGGTACACTCCCCCAATCAGTCTCCGAGTGACCACACCCATTGCCAAGTATTTCCTTAACTTAATCAGAAAACACTGCCTTCATCATGCAATCTTCAATACAAACTCACTTAAATTCTTCTACTCCACCAGCAGCCCTAACTTTGCTTGAATTCATTGTAACATTAGCCATAAATATAAAAAAAAAATTCTAAAAAACATTCTTAAAAAAAAAATTCTTAAAAAAAAAATTCTAAAAAAAAATATCTAGATGCATCTCACATCAAACCTAACTCCTGATCTGGCAAATGTTGAATCTCATGAAACTATTTTCTTGTAACAATAATCGTTAACAGAAAACATAATAAACTGTACAAAAGTTACTCACTTTGATCATCTCATGTCAGCCATCACCTCACCACCACCCCCAACCTTTGTCCCCTCTCTTTGAATGCATTCATGCCTAACGTAGCTTGGATCTTCACCCTCATCATTGAGCACCCATCCTTCACCCCACCCCAGCTCTTCACACTGCTTTCCACTCCATGTTTTGCTTCTTTTGTTTTTTTAAAAAAAATTTTGTACTGCTACTTATCAGACACAGGCATGGCTGAGCGGTAAGAAGTTTTCTTCCTAGCCATATGGTTCCAGGTTCAGTCCCACTCCTTGAAATCTTGGACAAGTGTTTTCTACTATAACCTTGCACCAACAAAAGCTTTGTGAATGGATATGGTAGATGGAAACTATAAGAAGCCCATTATATATGTGTATGTATGTGTGTCATTGTCTGTGTTTGTCCTCCACCATCACTTGACAACCAGTGTAGGTGTGTTTACATCCCTGTAAATGAGCAGGTTGGCAAAAGAAATCAAAACAATAAGTACTAGGCTTTAAAAAGAAGTACTGAAGTTGATTCATTCGGCTAGAAATTCTTCAAGGCAGTGCCCCAGCATGGCCACAGTCTAATGATTGAAACAAGTAAAGAATGAAAGATAAAAAATCACATCCTCTTTCCTGGCCCACTCCTATTTCTTTCACAACATCACCTATACAACACTCCTATAACCCCTAACTCTGCATACGTGTCACTCATCTCACACTTGTGAAATTACCTGATATTCTACCCTTATCCCTTTCATCTTGTTCTACTGTTCCCTTCCACCTCACCTGCTTTTCTATCACCATGCCCATCAACTTAACCCCCCTGTACCCTGGGGGAAGGTACTGGTACTACATCACCACTATCTACTTCTTCCTTTTTCCAGCTGGCTTAGCTATGTTTCTTTTCTATAGCAGGACACCTGTTCCTATACGGCTTTCATACTATCGCCTCTCAACACCTGGTATAATTCACCTGTTGAAATATCACAGCCCTCACAATCAAAAGGTATTGTCTTGCAAGCTACTTAGCAATCTCACCAGTGCTGATGGCACAATAAAAAGCACCTAGTACCCTTAGTAAAGTAGCCTTTGCATTAAGGACATCCAGTCATTAAAACCTTACCAAAACTGGCTGACCAGCTTTTGTCAAACTGTCCAACCAATGTCAACATGGAAAATGGACTTTAACCCTTTCGTTACCAATCTGGCTGAAACCAGCTCTGGCTCTGCAGTACAAATGTCTTGTTTTCATAAGTTTTTAATTAAAATCTTCTACCAAACCTAAGTCACAATTTATGTTCCTAACACTAGCTGAATGATAACTAAGTTATTTTAGAAAATTCTTTGTTATATTTAACCCTTTCGATACCAACCTGGCTGAAACCACCTCTGGCTCCACAGTACAAATGTCTTGTTTTCATAAGTTTTTAATTAAAATCTTCCACCAAACCTTAGTCACAATTTATGTTCCTAACACTAGCTGAATGATAACTAAGTTATTTTACTAAATTCTTTGTTATATTTAAAGTAATTGAAAGAAACACAGGGCATCTCAAAATAAATACAGTAAGGAATGGGTCAAATGATGATGATGATAATTAACCTACAAATGCCAAAATACTGCTTGATACAAACTTTTCTGCCGCATCAACATTTCAACACCACTAACAGAGGCACGCTAAGCACCAACAAAATCACTTTTAATGATCAACTCACATCACTATACTGAAGGCTACAAAAAAAAACCAATTCGCTACTACACTTACTCCATCGTATATCTCTATTTATCAACACTATCATCAGTATATATCTCTCTTTTACAGAATAAATCTCTCCTAATATTCTCAGTAGAACATAAATCCAAATGTATATCTCTGTATGGAAGCAATTCAACTCTTGTAAAACTCTAGTAAAACTGCAGGCACACGATTCTCACTGTTTGTACCCAATGATATGAATCTCTACACTTACATCAAATGCACTTTTGATCCTACAGGTGCAAAGGTATATTTATCCATAAGGCGGCGAGCTGGCAGAAACGTTAGCACGCTGGGTGAAATGCTTAGTGGTATTTCGTCTGCCGCTACGTTCTGAGTTCAAATTCCGCCAATGTCGACTTTGCCTTTCATCTTTTCAGGGCTGATAAAATAAGTACCAGTTACGCACTGGGGTTGATGTAATCGGATTAATCCGTTTGTCTATCCTTGTTTGTCTCCTCTGTGTTTAGCCCCTTGTGGGTAGTAAAGAAATAGGTATATTTATCCATAACTATATAGCAGTGTATCCATGGATCATCTATCTATCTATCTGTCTGTCTGTCTGACTGTTTGTCTGTCTATGTGTGTCTGTCTGTCTGTGTTTATCTATCTAGCCATCTGTCTGGCTATCTATCGATCTAACTATCTGTCTGGCTATCTATCTACCTGTCTCTCTCTCTCTCTCTCTCTCTCTCTCTCTCTGCCTATCTATCTATCTATCAGTGTTTAGAGTGTCAGGTTCACAATCATGAGGTAGTAAGTTCAATTCCTGGACTGGGCTGTGTTCTGTTCCTGAGCATGATACTTTATTTCAAGTGGCTCCAGTTAACTCACCTGTAGAAATGAATTGTAATGTCACTGGTTCCAAGTCTGTTGACTTGTTGGTTGTTGCTGAACAATTCAACCTATGCCAGCACGGAAAGCAGAATTTAAATAATAATAATAATAATAATAATAATATTAATAACAGTAATAATGGTGATGATGATGATGATGATGATGATGATGATGATGATGATGATGGTGGTGGTGGTTGTGGTGGTGGTGGTGGTGGCAGCAATAACAACGACGATGACGATGATGATTATGATCATGATGATGTATTTATATATGGTGGTTGTCTACTGCTTATGCAGAATTTGACCACCTCCTGTACCGACACCTTACAACCATCATGGCATCTGATGTGGCTTTTTAAATCACACAATGTTTTGAAAAGAACCCCACATAGCTAACATATCTGATTTTGACCACCCAGAGCTGCAGATAAGTTCTGATCATTGTGGGTCTTAAAATGTCTTCTGAGGCCTCCTTTAGAGTTGCAGACCTTCTGACATACATTGCATTGAAAGGTGTGCACAGATATAGAGGCAGTCTAGTTGGTGGAATTTTGTTTTCCATGGGTTCGCAAATGAGATTTGAGCCCAGCAAAAGAAAGGCATGGTCTGTCACAAACTGTGCCACAAAAAGATTATACATATATAATTCTTAATTTAGCAATACACCTGGTATTATGCCATTTGAAGCACATTCCCTGTATGCAGCTACCTAAAGTCATCAACAATATGAATTTAAATCCTGCTTCTTTCATGTCTGTTGAGTTTATAACATTTGAGAGAAAGAAAAAGAAAATGGCATTCATAAGATTCTTTATTCATCATTATGGTTGTTTTGACCCATTTGGCATCAGTCCTTCATGGGTGATGACATTCCATAGAAATAGTTGTTTGTGCCTCATCAGGTGACCTGCCAAAAGGTACCTCATTTCATAATCTCTCTTTCACTTAATTTGATTAGAATACATTTTGGTACTTTCCTGTAGCTAGTCACATACAGGTGAAAAAATAACCTGTAAAGGTCATGTTTTCTCTGGTTGGGTTGAAATAGTTGTAGCAATTAATGAAGAACCTCAGGAATTCCATTTTCATTTTCTGTCTCTCATATATATATATATATATATATGTGCTCTTTACTCTTTTAATTGCTTCAGTCATGTGACTGTGACCACGCTGGAGCACCGCCTTTAGTCAAGCAAATTGACCCCAGGACTTATTCTTTGTAAGCCTAGTACTTACTCTATCGGCCTCTTTTGCCGAACTACTAAGTTACAGGGGCATAAACGCACCAGCATCAGTTGTCAAGTGATGTTGGGGGGACAAATATATGCACACACATACATATATATATATATATATATATATATATATATATATTATATATATATATACATACACATATATACGACGGGCTTCTTTTAGTTTCCGTCTACCAAATCCACTCACAAAGCTTTGGGTGGCCCGAGGCTATAGTAGAAGACACTTGCCCAAGTTCCCATGCAGTGGGACTGAACCCAGAACCATATATATATATATATATATATATATATATATGAGTGCATGAGTGTGTATATATGTATAAGTATGTGTGTATATATTTACATACATATATATATATATAAAGTGATAGAGAAAAAGAGACACACACATATGAATATACATATATGTATAATAAATATGTGTGTGTGTGTGTTTATGTAAATTAGTTAATTATTTCACCTCTTCATATTTTAATAACTTACCTGCTTTCTTCTTCTTTTCTGATTTTCTAATTGTTACCTGCTTTATTCAAACTTCTTTGTTATTTTCTTCTTTTTACCCTGTCTTTCTTCTTCACCTGCATCTTAGTTTTCTTCTATTTTGCGCCATTTCTTTTTTCCTTCATTTGCTCTTACTTTTTATTGTTGCCCTCATATATGTTATACATTATTTCTATCATTCTTTCCATCTTTTATTTATTTTCCCTTTAAAGTTTTACTTCTTCATCATTTCTTCCTTCAGTTTCATTATTCCTCTGTCATTTATAATATCTATCTCCGTATATCTATCAATCGCTTTCTCTATCTATCTATCTATCTATCTATCTATCTATATCTATCTATCTATCTATCTATCTATCTATCTATTTATCACTGGCATCTTTCCACTTGCACAAACCATTCCATCTATTTAGTTTCCATGCATTTATCCATCCATCCATGTATCCATCAAATCCAACACCACTACATCTCTCCATCCATCCATCCACCTACACTTTCTCCCTTCTCTTTCCCCATCTCTTTCTCCCTGTATATATATACATATATATATATATACACATACACAAATACAAACATATATACATATACACACATGCAAACATCATATATTTGTAATATATGTGTATACATATATACGTATAGATATAGATATATAGATAGATATGTATAAACACACACACACAAACATATTTATATTGTACGTATATATACACATAACATAACATATATATATATATTAATACGCACGCACAAATATACCAGCTACTTCATATAGCGTTCATCCTTCATTTCCCTCTTTATCTCATATTGTTCTTTCCATATAATTTCATCTTTGCTTTCACTAATTTTCTCACCACTTCTACTCTTGTTATTATTGTACATCTTCTTGTAATTCTTTTTGTTTCTTTCTTTTTTCTTTCCTCATTCCAACCAAATTCTCTATTAGATGTGATGTGCTTTCAAATTCTCCAAGTCAATACAGATTTCCAGTTCCTGGATTCAATTTTGTGTATATTTATACATTTATGTATTCATTTTATCATTATGTGTTTTTTTAAATATTTATTTTTCCCTATATTTCTTTTAAACATATTTTTTTGTTAACCAAATTCCCTACCCTTAAATTTACACCCATATATAAGCACCATTCTACACACACACACACATACATCAGCATTTTTTTTTTTGGAACATCATTGATTTATTAATATGCTGCATTCTTCTTCAAATTTCTTCCCATACTTCTATATTTTTAATGTGTAATAATAATAATAATAATAATAATAATAATAATAATAATAAGCAGTTATAAAAATAGTAATTTTTTTTTCGGCATCGGAGGTTTTTTTAATAATGTGTGCATGTGTGGTGTGGGTGTATCATACACCAAATAGCATTTCATGCAGAGAAAAAAAAATTTATTGCAATATATTTGCATTTGAGAGGGAGACAATTTGCATTTCTACATGTACATGTACCCACCAGCCACACACTTATACACACACTCACGAACATATACAAACATATGTGTGTGTGTGTATGTGTGTACATTTAAAGTTACACCAGGAGAGGTAAATATTAGTAAGTGTATGTGAATGTGATTATTAACAAGTGTGATTGCCTAAAATATCTATGTCTATCAAATACATAAACACAAATACACATTCTATCTCTCTACCTATGAAATATATAAGCGTACACGCAAGCACGTGTGTGTGTGTGTTTGAGCATATGTTTAATGTTAGGTTTTTTTTTAAAGAATTTCACGTATTTCTGAACACACTTATAATTTATACAAACCCCCACCACAAACACACACAAGTACATATATGTATATATATATATATATATATATATATGTATGTATATATATGGGTATGTATACGGATGTATATGCACATACTGGTATATGTATGAATGTGTATAAACTTTGAAATTGTGCCTTTAGGGTATTTGACAAAAATACTTCCTGATAATTTTTATATTCCATTATACTCTGAAGTGGTCATCTTCACCTCTCATCATTGGTTTCAGCTCAATAAACTATGTACCAGCAAACTACTGGGAGATTATAATTAATATATATCCTTGATAGTATTGTCCAGCATGGTCAAACCCTAGTTATCGATAACAATGAAATAACAAAAGATTTTATATACATGCATGCACATGTGTGTGTGTGTAACTCCACTTTGTTATGCATATATATATATATATATATATTATATGCATGTGTGTGCATGTATACATATCTACAATTACACATATACACACACATGTATGTATATACATTCATTCATATGAATAACTGTATGCATATGTATACCTTATTTACAAACGTAACAAATATATATATATATATATATATATGTATATATATATATATATATATATGAGTATATATATGTGTATGTATGTTCACATCATCCTCATCATCATTGTCATCATCATTTAACGTTCATGTTCCACGCTGGCCTACATAGATATGTGTGCATGTGTGTGTCCTATGTGCGTATAATATAATACAGCTATAGCTGTATGTGATTCTTTGCAAGTCTATAAGCACACACAAAAATTCAAAATCTTTATATTTTACACCATATGTTTGTGCAAGTAATTTTGCAATGATATATATATATATATATAATATATATATATATGTATGTATATATATGGGTATGTATACGGATGTATATGCACATACTGGTATATGTATGAATGTGTATAAACTTTGAAATTGTGCCTTTAGGGTATTTGACAAAAATACTTCCTGATAATTTTTATATTCCATTATACTCTGAAGTGGTCATCTTCACCTCTCATCATTGTTTCAGCTCAATAAACTATGTACCAGCAAACTACTGGGAGATTATAATTAATATATATCCTTGATAGTATTGTCCAGCATGGTCAAACCCTAGTTATCGATAACAATGAAATAACAAAAGATTTTATATACATGCATGCACATGTGTGTGTGTGTAACTCCACTTTGTTATGCATATATATATATATATATATATATATATGCATGTGTGTGCATGTATACATATCTACAATTACACATATACACACACATGTATGTATATACATTCATTCATATGAATAACTGTATGCATATGTATACCTTATTTACAAACGTAACAAATATATATATATATATATATGTATATATATATATATATATATATGAGTATATATATGTGTATGTATGTTCACATCATCCTCATCATCATTGTCATCATCATTTAACGTTCATGTTCCACGCTGGCCTACATAGATATGTGTGCATGTGTGTGTCCTATGTGCGTATAATATAATACAGCTATAGCTGTATGTGATTCTTTGCAAGTCTATAAGCACACACAAAAATTCAAAATCTTTATATTTTACACCATATGTTTGTGCAAGTAATTTTGCAATGATATATATATATATATATATATATATATAGGTATGTGTGTTTGTAAGTATGTGTGAGTATTTGTGAGAAAGTGAGATTACTATTGGTGTTGGGAGGGTGCATCTTGCCACATAAAAATATTTCCACTTAGCTTGCTAAAGGATTCTCCACTTATTACAGTTTCACACTTACTGAACAATCTTCGAAAAATTGTTGAAGAAATTGCAATTGCTATATATATATATATATATGAATATTAATATATACATTTATATAAATAAAGAAAGAGAGAGAGATACAAGCCTAAGCAAGCATATATATATGTGTGCATGTATGTGTATGCATGTATGTGTATACATGCATATGCATATAATATGCATATACATATATATATATGCATATGTGGTATAGGTGTGTAGTTAAGAAGCTCACTCTCCAATCATATCGTTTCAGGTTCAATCTCACTGCATAGCACCTTGTAAATTAATTCGATATTTGGAAACTGCATAGAAGCTCTTCGTATATGTATATGTGTGTGATTTTTGTGCCCACTTCTCTACTTGACAGCCAGGTTCGGTTTGTTCATGTCCTTGTGGATTAGCAAATAAGATGGATAAAATAAATACCAGAATTTAAAAATTCAGTATTAAGGTATATTTTTTCAACTGAGTAATTCAACGTGATGACCGAGCTTGGTTGCAGCCCTCTGACTAACACAAAACAAAAATGATATATATAGTTGCTATTATGCAAAAGTGTCGTAAGTCCAAATCATTGTGTTTTTTTTTTCAAAAACAAACAAAAAATTGTTTCACCATTCCACAGCAAAACCGTTGTACTACACTTTGACAATTTTTGATATCTTGGCAGCTCAAGCAGCAGGAGATACGATAGTTTGCCCCAAAGAACCGGCTATTGCAAACAAAATTAAATACTGAATCAAACGCATTTGACCGTGTTTGGACATACGACAGTTTAACATAATAACAACGATATACATTTATTGGTGCATTGCAACATATATATATATACCCAAAGCCATACAACTATCTCATCTGCTTTCAGTTTTTCTTAAATGCCATTCAGACCCGGAATTTTAACCTAGCCTTTGATAAAATGATTCGATCTGTATAGTTGTAGAATAAGAGAATTTAAGTTGAACCTATGAGACCATAATTCAATGGTGTCAACATGAATTGCACAATAGTACATTCTTGATTATATAAAACCAAACAGGATGGTAGATTGTTGGATAGTATTTGAGGCAAGGTTCCTAACCAATTATCTATCAGTTATATGTATACATATTTGTATATATGCTTATATACATACATACATACATACGTACGTACATACATACACAATATATATATATATATATAATACACATGTACAAGACATCACCAGCGAGTGAAAAATACGTGAAGACACGACTCGAGAGGTCAGTACAGGATAAAATTCAAAAACAAAAAGCCTCGCTCGTCGGTTACCGGCTGTTTTACTACTCCCTATTTCGTGCTTTTAATGACAAGATAGGAAAATGTCATAAGACAGCAGAATCCAGAAATTTTGAAAATATAAAATTTGTGGACAGTTAAGGCTTCGAACAAACAAACAGCAACAGAGTGGACGTACAAAGTCGTACAAAATCGATGAAGACAAGCATTAAGTGCTGTTAAGCCAAGACGAACTGTAATGGGTGACGCCTGGGAGAAAGTCTTAAAGGAAATAGAAGAGAAGAGAAGAAAATAATAGAAGAGAAAAAATGTCGGGAGGCAAGAGAAATGACGTCCAGCCTGGTGGATGTCTTGTCCAGAAAAGACAGGGGCGAGAGAAATGGTCCGTAGACACGTGTGAACAACAGGCAGAGAGGAATGGGGAAAAGAGAGAGGATGAGAGAAAGAAAGAAAGAAAGGGAGTGAGGAGAAGAGAGAAGAAACGAAAGGTAGTAGGGAGTGGGAGAAAGAGGACAGCAAAGAAGGGGGGTATAAATGGAAATTATAGAGGATTATAGAGGGAGAGGAAAGAAAGAAAACAGTGTGAGATATATGTGTGTGTTTATTAGTAATTATTTAAACATACTACCTGATAATGCACGTTCACTGCCTATGACTACCTGACATAATTCACAATATTTACACAATTGTCATTGGATCTACCCCAGGAATTGCTCAGCGTTCGTTGAGTATACAACAAATGATAGAGACAAAAAACGGAATATACAAGAAACTTTATTGCATAATTTTCTGTTCGTTTATCATTTATTACCTCCGCCTTCTCTAAGGCGGAGGTATTGTTTTCAGTTGTGTTTGTTTGTCTGTGGACAAGTTATCTCAAGAACCTCTAGATGGATTCAAATGAAACTTTCAGAGATGTTTGGCCTCATGACTGGCACGAACTGATTAGATTTTGGGATCGATCTATTACCGGATAAGTTTTCTGGATTATTTTCCCGTTTTTTAACTTAATTTTTTTGCCGGGTTCATTTTTAGTATTCTCGTTTGTTAGAGCAGTCAAGTTTATTTCATATATTATCATTTTAAAAATTATAGTGGTTATTCGTCAACAAGACTTTAGTATTTTCTTGGCGGAGGCTTTCGCTCTCTGAATGCTCTAGTTTAATTTCATTTTCTGCTCTGCATTTGAGTAGCAATTTGTGCGTAAGCATATGTATAATGAGTTCTCACACTTCTCACACCATTTGATATATAAGCCTAGCTACCTAACTAGCAGTGTACCATTGTTTGGGAGTTAAACCATTGGAAGAAAAAGCATTTTGATCAGTCGTGCATAGCAACAGCATCCAATAACCTGGTTGATGCAGTGATACGGTGATATATATGTGTGCGTGTATATAAATACACACACACACACACACACACATATATATATGCATCTTCTGTATTAAATGGAGAAACAGAGACAAATGACAATTCTCTAAATAATAGCAATTAAAAACTTAAAGCATATTCGCAATTGCTGTGTATTGACTGAAGATAATAGTCTAATATTGAGTATATAAGCATTTAATAGAAAGAAAGTGAGTTTTGTATATGGGTTTTGTGTACACAAATGTATGAGTTTTGGGTTCGATTCCCATGCGTACACAAAACCCACTGTTTTCTATCGAAAGTTTATATGTTCCAATATTAGACTATTTTTTTAAGCCAATATATGGTGATTGCTTATAAGCTTTAAGCTTATAATTGCTATTATTATTTACAGAATATATAAACACACGCACACACACATATACACAATGTGTGTGCTGATATATATACAAGAATACAGATAAGACACAGTCACATACATATAGACACATAAAAGATTATTGTAGGACAATATAAAACAAGGATGATTGCGTACTCAATAGCTGTACTAGAGCATATAAAGTGATTAATATGTTACAGATTTGTAAAAGATAACGAAATATTTCGTGCAGTGATTGCTGTCAAGTGACATCCTAATTAATTATGCGAAGAGCTGTGTGTATGCATGTGTGAATGTAGGTGTGTGCTTGTATTTATGTGTTTGTGCATGTGTATTTCTGCGTAATTCAAAATTGTGTAATGGATGTGTTGAGCAAGATGTTATTATTTTCTGCCAAAATTAATAAACATCATCCTACGTTTATGAAGTTCTTTACTAAGGCTATTATGTGGATTTCTCCATAAGCATATGTCTCCAAATATTAGAGGAACTTTTGCTTAAATACATTTAGAGTTAAGATAAATATGAGTATGTATGAATATACGAATGTAAGTATTATATATATGTATATGAATATATATGTATGCATACATACATATGTACCTATGAATGTATGTATATTTGTATGTATGTATGTATGTATATATATATATAAGGAGTAGCTGTATATATATATATATATATATATAAAATATTATTAGAGACAAAACCACTATTTTGCAAAACAAACAAGGAAAGACTTAATCAATACATAAAATTTTAATAAATAGTCAAAAAAACCGCCACTACAATCGTTTCTTGTCTTGATCGACAATCTTCAGGTGGACTTCCAATAAGTCAGTTTCTCATAATTTGAAACTGACTTATTGGAAGTCCACCTGAAGATTGTCGATCAAGACAAGAAACGATTGTAGTGGCGGTTTTTTTGACTATTATTATTAAATTTTATGTATTGATTAAGTCTTTCCTTGTTTGTTTTGCAAAATAGTGGTTTTGTCTCTAATAATATTTTATAATATTTTACTATAAAATTGGATTTAATCCTAAATCTGATTTTTTTCCCTGTAAATTTGGATTTATTCCCTAATATTTATTATTATATATATATATATATATATATATATATATATATGAGTGGTGTGTTGTTACCAACCACATGGTTCCGGGTTCTACTATAGCCTCGGGCTGACCAAAGCCTTGTGAGTTGATTTGGTAGGCGGAAACTGAAAGAAGCCCATCGTATATATGTATATATATATATATATATATATATATATATATATGTATGTGCATGCTTGTATGTTTGTTTGTCCCCCCTTCATCCCTTGACAACCGATGTTGGTGTGTTTACGTCCCTGTAACATAGTGGTTTGGTGAAAGAAACCGATAGAATAAGTACTAGGCTTAAAAAGAATGTCCTGGGGCCGATTCAGTTGACTTAAGGTGGTGCTCCAGCATGGCCACAGTCAAATGACGGAAACCAGTATAAGAATAAAAGAATATACATATATGGATATATATGCATATATATATATATATATATATATATATATATATATATATATATATATATATATAGCACATATGTATAATATATATATGTACATTTTATGTATATATATAAAGATATATGGGGTGGGGTTCCCAAGAGAACCCGGAATTTTGCAATATTATTTTATTCACTTATTTTCACATGTTTACACTTGTATCACCTTCAAAGTAGTCTCCATTTGAAACAATGCAATGGTTAGGCATGTTTTCCACTATTTGAAACAGTGCTGGAACTTTTGCAAAGTGATGCTTTTCAACACCTCCAGCGCTTTGCTTTTTTTCACCTCTTCAACATCTGCAAATTCCATAGCATCAACTTTTGTCACTAGTGATGACCTGCGACAAAAGGTCTGGATCATCTTCCAAATTTTCTTTCAGGTCACGACGTGCATTCACTCATGACTAGTTTTGATCTTCTGTGAGCAAGCGGGGCACAAATTTTGCTGCAACTATTTTCCTTCGCAGTTCCTCACTCAGAGTTCATTGGCAGGAGCTCCAGGACACAGCTGTCATATCAACAAGTTTGTCAATTGTTTGGTGATGGTCTTCTAAGATCAGTTCATGAATTTTCTTGATGTTTTCATTCGTTCAGGATGTCGACGTTCGTCCTGAGCAAGGTTAGTCTCCAAGCGTCAAGTGAACATTCTTAAAGCATGGACTACTCATAAACTTGTGCTTTCTGCATGGCAATGTCCTTGGTAGCTGTTTGAAGCATGGCAACTGTTCTGGCCGCCAATTTCCCCCAGCAGAAAACAGAATTTCACAGAAGCACCCTGTTTCTTTGTTTCAATTATTGCAAAACTCGACGCAAAGGGCAGAAGCACTGCAAAACAAAGACGCACCACATGGCAATACAATCTCACTTGATGATGCTGGTAGGCAGTCTGATCTGGCAGCCTAGTGCAGCCTCCTTCGAAACACGCATGGAGTCTAACTAGGGACAGCTGATGAAGGGGAATTTTCCTTGTATTGTTTGTCTTGTACTCTGTTTTTTCGTTGTTAAAAAAAGTCCGTTTCCATGTTTGTTTTTACGTTTTCGTTTCTCGTTAAGTTCTACGTCTATTTGTGGCGTCCTGTACTCACATATATATGTCTATATATGCATGTATATATACATGTAGATGTAGGTACGTACATATATGTATGTATGTATGCATATATTTTATTTATTAATTTATTGCATGACTGAGCGCCCTCGCGTCGTTTCGTTCTTTTCTGTTCTCCAAGTAAGTTTTTGTATTTGTATTTATAGATACATATATATATATATATATATATATATATATATATATATATATATATTATATTATATTACATGGGGAGAGAGAGAGAGCGACACACACACACTTGTTTATATTTTTGCTGTGTGTTTGTGTGAATGTAATTTTTAATATGCGTTTGCATACATTTCCTCTCCAATCACTTCACTATCTGAGAGAAATTAACAAAGTTAGATAAATAATTCAAAATATACATGCTGCTCTCATTTGTCACCCCATCACTTTTCCTCATTTCGTCTTTCCTCTCTCCAGCTCCCTTAATTTTCTGTGCTCGTTGTTGTTTTTGTTATGTTATGCTCATCATACTCGATATTTTTGTAACTATTATTATTATTATTATTGATGGTATTATTTTTACAACAATAATAATGGTAATTATTGATGTTGTTAGTTGTAGTTCTAAGCAGCAGCATTGCCCTGCAGCAGCAGCAGCAGCAGCAGCAGCAGCAGCAGCAGCAGCAGCAGTAGCAGTAGTAGTATTAGCTGATACTCATGTAATTGTGTATAAGCATTGTCAGAGTTTCTCTATTTTTTTTATCGCTCTTCAGTATTTTATTCATTTCAATTAAGAATAAAAAAATTATAGCTATCTTAATCACGAGGCAATTTACTTTTGCTAGTGCTAAATCCAGTGTGCCTATATAATTATACAAATATGCATACAAATATATAGATATATACATATAGATATATAAATTATACATTTTTCAACTCATATATATAGGAGTATATACGTATATATATGTGTGTTGGTGTGTATCTCTCTCTCTCTCTCTCTCTCTCTATATATATATATATATATATATATATATATATATATATATTGTACAGTTTGCGTTTTGATAGGATCAACAAAAAAAATACCCAGTTCAGTGATGAGAGATAAATAGAATTTAAAAAATAAAGGAGTTATACATGAACTATTTTTAATTTTATTCTCATATTATACAGTAATCTATCTGGCTTGTATAACTTATCATAAATGATTCAGCATCCCTTCAGGCTCAAATTACATTGCTACTTAATGAGGAAATGTAAGAAAACAAGAAAAAAATTAAGAAAGGTTTTAAAGGAAAGGGTGATAGGTATTATATCTTTTTAAGTCTTTAAAAAAGAATAATGTTACTCTTGAGTTATTATTACATCTAAAATCTATGTCTAGTGGTGGTGGAGGAAAGGCATCAAGTGTGCATTAAGTGTAAGTCTAATCTGGTGGTGTGGTGTGTCCTCCTGTTTGACAACATAAACTTATTGAGATGTACACATCTCGTATAAATTTTTGGGATTCGATGTAGACAGATGGTGCCTTCAGAGGAATGTGATGAACTGTATCAATCGTCTAAACAAGATGTATATTTCACACGTTTCTGTTATCAAACTGGAACTTACCCCTCTCCCAGATTACATACAGTTTCATGCACTTTACCATTCTCTGATTTGATACCTCCAGAAGGTATGCATTTCTAGATATCAAGACACAAAATGTTAACAATATTCTTCTTTTAACAGGTTAAATCAATGTAAATTTTCCCTACTTTATTTTAAAGCATTTCTTCCTATTCACTTATTTTTCTTTCTCATATATCTCCATGGAATATCCATGTCATTTGAGACTGAACGATTACCAAGTTGTACATAGTGCACTATTCAAGCCTATTTGTTTACTGACAGTCTAAGCATGAAATTTGATGTATCCCACATATAACACCAGTTTTCAAAAGATTATACATACATACATAAATACAAGGAATACTGTAAAACTTCTGTCAAATATAAACATAACAGGCCGGATATTGTTATTTGGAACAGAGGAGCAAAGGTGTATACCATCATATGCCCTGCAGATATAAATCTCTCTTTAAAAATCAATGAAAAAGATGATATCTATGGACAACTGCTTCGAAACCTCCAGCTTCTATATCCAGACTATGAATTCATATTCATACGAATAATAATTGGAGCACTAGGTTTGGTTAGTAGATGCTTGAAGAAGAATCTGGGTAAACTGAGATTTTCAAAAAGAGAAACCGACCGGCTGATTCGTACATTACAAGTGCAATCTGTAAGTGGAACAGTAAAAATATGCAAGACTTTTCTCAAGTTCCAAATGTGAATTTGTCTGTGTTAACTACATCCCAAAGATAGAGCCTTGTATCTTTGATGGGAACTAGCACCTTCCTCAGTGGGAGATTTATATTTATTGAAAAAAATTTAACACATACATAAATACATACATACATAAATACATACATACAAACATACATACATATAAACATACGTAAATACATACATTGCTTACATGAATACATACATAAATACACACATGCATACATACAAACATACATACATATATTCATCATCTTCCTTCGCCATCACATCTTCACAATCTTCTCTCTTTCCATATAAAGTAACCATGTATCTCCACCACTGCAAGGCACCTATTTCTGTCTCTTTATTCCCACTCTAACCTCTCAACATCTGGCACAAAAACCACCTCCCTCAATACTAATCAATCCACAGTTGAGTAGTCTTGGCTTGCAAGTAACTTGGTGACCTCATAATTGCTGGTGCCACATTAAGAACACCCATGTATTCTGTAAAATGGTCGGCATTAGGAAGTGCATCTAGCCATAGAAACCGTGCCAAAGAAGACAGCAGAGTTTGATGCAGTCTTCCACGTTGCCAGCTTCTATGAAACAGTCCAACCCATGCTAGCATAGAAAGAAGACACTAAATGATGATAATAATATTGATATTTGCATTCATATATATATGCATATATATGAATGTGTGTGAATATACGTGGATGTGTATATGTATGTCCATTTTGAGATTTTTGTATATGTTATATATATATATTCATATGTAAGTATATATAATGTTGTTTACATATACATGTATATAGATTGATATATATGTATCTATATATCTAAATGTATGTAGCAATGTAAGTTTAGTAATTCAGTGTCTAGAACTTATATATATATATAT
>NC_043013.1:34093856-34101356 GCF_006345805.1 Octopus sinensis | reverse complement strand
AGCACTATATAAATATCTACGAAATATGTCATAATCTGATGCCATGCATTGAATAATTCAATTCTTTATGACACATTCCACTTCTTACAAACGTGGACTAACATCGGTAAGCATGTATGCTCATGTGAATATGCTTGTGTGTGTTTGTATAAGTTTAAGCAGATGCAGATATTGTTAACAATTGGTTAAAATCACCCATGGGTTTTTGTTTATGTAGTTTAGAACAACTTAAAGTGGGACATGTCAATCATATTCTTTTTTTATTGCTATATACTTACACACACACACACACACACACACACACACACACACACACAAACACACACGCGCGTGCACACATACATACACATATGCACATACATACTTCAGTGAGGGATTTATAATTTTGAAGTAATTTGACTTTCTGACATTCGGAACATTTTATATTTGACTTTTTATTCTTTTATTCTTTTACTTGTTTCAGTCATTTGACTGTGGCCATGCTGGAGCACCGCCTTTTGTCGAACAGTTCAACCCCAGGACTTATTCTTTGTAAGCCTAGTACTCATTCTATTGGTCTTTTTGCCCAACAGCTAAGTTACGAGTATCTAAACACACCAATAACGGTTGTCAAGTGATGGTGGGGGACAAACACAGACATACAAACACATATGCTTCTTTCTGTTTTCCTCCATCAAATCCACTCACAAGGATTTGGTCAGCCTGAGGCTGTAGTAGAAGACACACACCCAAGACGCCATGCAGTGGGACTGAACCTGAAACCATGTGGCTGGTAACCAAGCTACTTACCACACAGCCACAACAGTTTATAGACACAGGTGGGACTGGATGGTTACGAAGTTCACTTTGCAACCATGCAGATATGGATTCAGTTCGACCGTGCAGCAAGTGTCTTCTATCATAGCCCCAGGCTAGCCGATATCCTTTTAATGTATTTGGTTGGTAAAAATTTTTAATTTTTGAGAGCAGTCACGTTCATTTCTAGTTTTCTAGTTTGTGAGAGCAGTCGAGTTTATTTCAGGTATTCTCATTTAAAAAATCCTCTCTGGCTAATCGTTGAGAGGATGTTGGTGTTGCCTTGGCAAAGATTTGCCTTCTCCGAATGTCTTGTTAAATAGTATAATGTATGAGGAGGTATGAAAATGTTCCCAGACAAGTTATGTAGCACACCAACAGATGACAGCACGCCGTTGCATGTGCAATGAGAGCTAGCAGTGACCTTCATGACATCGCTGTATTTACTTCACAAGTTGTGAAATTTGGGGGTTTTTTTGTGATCACATGTATGTTGCGCTCTGCAGTTTTTGTCATGGACAGGAAGTTGGAACAAAGAGCTAACTAACTCAAAGTTTTGCATTAAACTTAAGAAGTCTGCTACAGAGACATTGAGCAGTCTCTGGCAAGCATATGGGCGATGGGTTGTATGCTATATTTTGAGTGGTACGGGCACTTCAAAAGCAGATGATGGGCGATCTGGAAAACCTACCACAAGCATCACACCCAGAAATATGGAGAAAAATTCACAATTGGTGCATGAAGACAATCAATTGGAACACAATCAACGATGCTTTCAAGCTTTTGAGGGAGGTCATTTGGCAAAAATGACCAGATCTTTGGAATGTAAAGAATTGGAATCTTCACAACGACAATGCATCTGGTCACCGATCTTCCTCAATTGTGAGTTCCTTACCAAAAACAACATGGTGTCACTCCCACACCCACCCTATTCGCCAGATTTAGCACCTGTGGACTTACGTGTCTTCCCCAAGATGGAAAGCAGGTCAAAGGTCACTGTTTTAACAGTAATGTCGAGATCCAAAGCAAATTGCAGAAGGTCCTTGACCAACTCACTTCTGGAAAATGACTTCTAGGTCATATTCCAAAACTGACAACAACGCTGAGACTGGTGTAATGTTGCTCAAGATGATTGTTTTGAAAGAAATTATGTTAAAACTTAGGTAAACAAGTTATTTTTTTTAATTAGATATAACTATAAATATAGGCGCAGGAGTGGCTGTATGGTAAGTAGCTTGCTTACCAGCCACATGGTTCTGGGTTCAGTCCCACTGCATGGCACCTTGGGCAAGTGTCTTCTATTATAGCCTCGGGCCAGCCAAAGCCTTGTGAGTGGATTTGGTAGATGGAAACTGAAAGACCATCGTATATATATATATGTGTGTGTGTGTATGTTTGTGTGTCTGTGTTTGTCCCCCGAACATCACTTGACAACCGATGCTGGTGTGTTTATGTTCCCATAACTTAGCGGTTCAGCAAAAGAGACCGATAGAATAAGTATTAGGTTTACAAAGAATAAGTCCTGGGGTCGATTTGCTTGACTAAAGGTGGTGCTCCAGCACGGCCACTGTCAAATTACTGCAACAAGTAAAAGAGTAAAAGAGTCCGAGAACTTTGATAACACCTCGTAGTTTTCATCAACTAAATTCACTTACAAAGCATTGGCCAGCTCAGAACTACTACAGAAGATACTCGCCTAAGGTACTATGCAGTAGAAATAACAAAACACTTGTCAAGGTTGCCATACAGAATGTGTAATCAGAGCACAAAAGTGTTTGTGTCTATGTGTACGAGGTCTGATCGAAAAGTATTGTGGATGGTGTTATAAAAAGAAAACTATAACACATACCAATTCAGCATTTAATATCCCTCAAAGATGTTCCTTTCTGAAGCCATGCACGTTATCCAGGATCATTTCCATTGATTGAAGCATTCCTGGAACTACTTGTTTGGACTGCATTGCAGTCTCTTGGGTTTCCTCGATGGCTCCAAATCTCATCTCTCTGAATTGGTGTTCATTATTTCGAAAGTAGGGAAAAGACACAAGGGGTGAGATATGTGGAATATGGTGGTTGTTGGACCTGAGGAATGTTGTGCTTGGCCAAAAACTGCTGCATCCAGAAACAGCTTTGGCACAAACTTGCCAGGCACACATCTCATACTCAAATCTTCAATGTGAATAAACTGAACTGAAACATAACAAATGCTCACATCCTCTAACAATTCACAGATTGTGATCCAATGGTCTTTCCAACCAAACAGCTTCATGGACATCTGCAATGTTTTTTTTCAGTGCTGCTAGTTGTGGGTCTCCCAGAACATACATACTTGTTAATATTTTGTCAGCCATCTTGGAAACATTTGAGCCATTCATACACACACGCACCCTACCCCATACACTTTCTGCAACTTTGCACAGGTCTCTGCACAGATGTCACCAAGGTTTTGGCAAAATTTGATGCAGAATTTCTCCTCAATTGTCTCAATGTGGTGGCCATACTTTACACTCTTTACTTCCAAGCATTGCCATAAACAATGGAAGAGAGCAAAGATTGATATAACTTAGTTGTGAATACATGACAGTTCAAACTCAATCTGTGTCACGTGGTTCCACTCTACATACAATAACTCTGTTACCATAGTAATAAACCCAATACTTTGTGATCAGACTGCATATGTAGGTGTGTGTGTGTGTATGTAATCAAAGTACACAATTTTTGTGTGTATGTCATGAGGATACAATTTGTGCTTGCGTACTATGTAAGGACACATTTTGTTTATAAGTGTTTAATTGAGAAAGTAAAAAGGAAAACATCTTGACCATTTTAATATTGAGCCTTTTAAAACCACTGTGAATGTGCATGGTTCAGTGGTTAGAATGTCAGGCCTGCAATCATGAGGTAGTGAGTTCGATTCCTGGACTGGGCTCTGTGTCATGTTCTTGAACAAAACGTCCCTGTTCACTCAGCTGTAGAAATGAGTTGCGACATCATTGGTGCCAAGCTGTATTGGCCTTTGCCTTTCCCTTGGATAACATTGGTGGTGTGGAGAGGAGAGGAGAGGCTGGCATGCATGGGCAACATGCCCAGACTTGCGCCTCGGAGGGGAACTTTCTAGATGCAATCCCCTAGTCATTCATGACCAAAAGGGGTCTTTACCCTCTTTTTACTCTTTAAAACCATTAATCTTCAGATTGGCTTCTAAGGAAAAGAGCGTTTTAATATGTTCTATGCTAAGGGAAGAAAATATATTTAACCTCCTTTTCAGTTATTCTTGAGATTGTGGTACGAAGTTGGGGCAACCTATTAGTATGACCTGATGGACATACAGACAAATATAGCTACTGAAAGTGTCTGTATATCTCATGTTATGTACATAAAATAATGTAAACAAGGAGACTTGTTATATGCCAGAAATCTATATGTCAATTGAATGTTAATTCATGTGTGTATATGCAGCTAAAAAGTAATAATTATATATGTTTATAAAGCAATTTACTAAGTAGATCATTGCATGTTTTCAGGTTTATTTTCTTGTGTTATGTGTTGGTAATGTTTTCATAATTTTATAATTTATCGATCAAAAATTTTTTAATTAAATGAGATATTTATGCCAGTCCACTTGTTTGTCTAATACAAAATCTTTCAAACAAAAATATTTACTTTTGCAATTTAATAGAAACTCTATTCAGAACATAATTTCTTTCATTAAACATTTTATACAAACATACTTTTAATTTTATTCCTCTGATAAAAATATAAATGTTGGAAAACAAAAATGGAAATAAATTCCAGATAACAATAGCTATCTTAATCACCAGATCTTTTTTTTTTTTTTTTGTTTTTGATTTTTCCATTGAAACTACTCGATGTTAGGAAAAGAACCATGGAAACAGAGCCAAATGTGAACGTTCTTTTCTTGATCTTTATTACCTGATTGGATAAATGGGATTATGAAAACTAAAAGGAATATAATGACATAAGTTTCACACAATTATCAAGGAATGTTATAGGCACAGGAGTGGCTGTGTGGTAAGTAGTTTCCTTACCAACCATATGGTTTCAGGTTCAGTCTCACTGTGTGGCACCTTGGGCAAGTGTCTGCTACTATAGCCTCAGGCCGACCAAAGCCTTGGGAGTGGATTTGGTAGATGGAAACTGAAAGAAGCCCATCATATATATGTATATATATATATATATATGTGTGTGTCTGTGTGTCTGTGTTTGTCCCCCCAACATCGCTTGAAAACTGATGCTGGTGTGTTTACACCCCCGTAACTTAACTGTTCAGCAAAATAGACCGATAGAATAAGTAGTAGTCTTACAAAGAATAAGTTCTGGGGTTGATTTGCTCGACTAAAAGTGGTGCTTCAGCATGGCTGCAGTCAAATGTCTGAAATAAGTAAAAGAGAATGAAACATATTTCGAATATTCACAAATATTAGAAAAAAAGAATGTTTCAGCTTTTGTACTTATTTATATATATTATATATATATATATATATATATATATATATATCATAATCATCATCATCGTTTAACGTCCACTTTCCATGCTAGCATTGGTTGGACGGTTTGACCGAGGACTGGCAGGAGGCTGCACCAGGTTCCAATCTGATCTGGCAAGGTTTCTACAGCTGGATACCATTCCTAATACCAACCACTCCAAAATGGTAATGGGTGCTATTTACGTGCCACCGGCATGAGGGTCAGTCAGACGGAACTGGCATTGACCATGTTCAAATGGTGCTTTTTACATGAAACCAACACAGGTGCCAGTCAGGCAGTACTGGCATTGACCATACTCTAAAGGTGCTTTTTACATGCCACTGGCACAGGAGTCAGTCAAGTGGCACTGGCATGGACCACACTTGTATGTATATGTTTATTTATTTATGTATTTAATAATATCAGGGTAAAAAAGATTTCAGAAATTTTTACTACCAGTGGCCTAGGGTATAGAAAAATTAGTCAATAGACTATATATTATTCATATAAAATACAGTGTACATTTAAACACATCAAGAGGTATCCATCATAGGAATCCCTTACGCTAGAAGGAACAGCTAAAGTGGTTTGGTTTAGACTTTAGCTGTTATTTCTAGCGTAAGAGATTCCTATGATGGATACCTCTTAATGTGTTTAAATGTACACTGTATTTTATATTTATCTATCTATTTATTTATTTTCTGTCAAAATTTGCGGTCAGTCATTTGATCAGTAGTGTTATCACCGGTTCAAGATTCCACTTGGATAAACACTGATCCAAGCATTTTGACAACAGTAGCAACATATGAATAACACTGTTATTTTGATAATTATCACTTTATCTATATATTCATGGTGACAAGATATACAAATGTGTACATATGTGTCTGTGAGTGTGCTTGTGTGTGTGCTTGTGTGTGTGTTAGTAAACAAACAAATGGAAGTAGCACTCAAAACATAGAGATGGTGTTGCATTTATTGAGTAAGAAGTTGACTTAGTGGCTTGTGTTACTTAAAGATGTAAGATATATGTCTGACGAGATGGTTGTTTTACATGCACACAACAATTGTTTTTGTGCATTTTTCATTCTTTATGCAGGTGGTTTTTATACATGTTTGTTTATGTGTGTTTTTGTGTTGGTGTGTGCAAGTTTTAACGACTCTGTTGTTTTTTCATAAAATAAAAAGATCCAGATTTTGGTCAATATATATATTGGAGTGAAGACAGGAGAGGTATACAGTAACATACATCTGGAAGATCCTGGAAGGAATTGTACCAAATGTTGGCATTGAAAGCTACACAAATGCCAGAACAGGCCAATACTGCAATGTCATCGCGTTTCAGGACCAGTTACTGCAACAGCCTGGGTTTCAGGGGCACACAGCTTTTTAATATTCTCCCAAAGAGCCTGAGGGACTTACAAAAAGTGGATGTAGGTGTTTTCAAATCAAAACTGGACCTCTTCCTGTTGAGAGTCCCAGATGAACCTACCTCACAGCAAAGGTGCAAATGAGGGTAGCGACATCAAACTCCATTTGTTCTTACTGCTATTCACTTGTGCCTCTGGGAAAAATAAGTTGATGAAAATACAGCTAGGATCATAACGAATGTCCTCTTAAAATTGGAGCAATATGCGTGATAATTTATGGACGTGCATAAATTACATTCACGTACACACACACACATCCTGCCTTTTATATATATATACAGATATCCATCTATACATCTTATATCTATCTATCTGTTTATCTATCTGCCCATTTATCTATCTACCGATCTATCTATCTATCTATCTATCTATCTATCTATCTATCATCTATCTATCTATCTATCTATCTATTTATCTACCGATCTATCAATCAGTCAAACAATCAATCAGTCATTATCTGTTGTAGGTTACTACGTATGGTATTTTGCTATCGATATAAATGAGAAAAGAATCTTTTCTCGGAAGACAGGGTTTAGAGTGTAACAGAAAAGGAGCTTTTGCTTGAGCATATGTTTGAATATGTGTTTCGGTTCTCTCCATATTGCATAGTAGTGTAAATAATGCGTTCCAGCCATAAGATTTGAATCTAGTTTTCTATCAAACCATGTCTGGCCATGGGAAAATATTATCTTGCTTAGAAATATGTGAGGGTTGGCAACAGAGAGAGTATCCACTCAAAAACTCTGCTTCAATAAATTTTATCTGGTCCTGTCAGCAGCAGAAAGTTA
>NC_043013.1:34061356-34088856 GCF_006345805.1 Octopus sinensis | reverse complement strand
CATCCTAGTTGTATTTCAAAATTTCACATGGTCTAATTTCTGTTGTCTGAATCCTGGTATTATATCTTAAGATATTGCCCAAAAAGACTTGCTGCAGTTCTGTAGTGGATACCATGCACATCTAAACTGTTTATATTCAGTGGATGATATATATAATTATAAATAACAGTGATATTATCCTCCTTGGTATATTAACATTTGATACTACAGTCAGCATGAGCTATTCTGAGACAGAGAAAAAGCTTTTCTCTATCTTATGGATGTGCATGAAAATGCATAATTACAGTGCATGGAAGTGCACAATTAACAACAAAACCTATGTGATCTTCACATACCATTAAAATATTGTCCTTAGATTTTACTTTCTTTTTCATATTTTGTCTTTGATTTTGGCATTGCTTAACATTTTAACCTCTTGACGCCGGTGTTACCCGAAGCATGCGAGACACTGCTCCGTTTTTTTTTATCTAATGAGGCCAAACAAACACACAAGTGCCAACGAGCTCACATCTATTTACGTTCACCATTACAATAACATAGCATTGTACATTTACGTCTACCGGTTTATGAAAACGAACTTTGTGAAGGTATTTATCATAATATGATATGCACGAGTTATTAAGCTCAAGTTCAAAAAATAGCTTGCGTGTGGTACAACTCAAAACACGGTATTATGCATGTAAATTATCCGCATGCCATTGGTCTATTGCTAGTCTCATGACTTGAACGTAACCTAAAATAGCTAAGATAGTGCACGGGACGGCGAGCGCGTGCACCTAATGAGATAAAGTACACCATAGCGAACGTAAACATACGTCAGCCGCTAAAAAGTCCATGATAGATGTAGGGCAGCTCTGCATCGTATATTTACGTTAACTGCAGGTAGGCAAGCAAAGGTGTGATCACATATTTGCATCAACCGCTGTCAAGAGGTTAAGTATCACACTGTCTCACTTTTATGGGAAATTCCTTATAATATGGATATGTTAGTCATTAAGGTTTTCCTAATATGTTCTTCGTTTTGTGTTTGATGGAACAGCGTTTTGTGACTGTTTCTTTAGATAACTGCCCAGTGACCCTACAAAAGAATGTTCTATATGAATAGCAAATGAAAAGGCTGGAATCATGTTGTTTATGCCTTGTGCATCGAAAACAAAATCTATAAATCTCAATGATAGTCCTTACTTTTTCTTGAGGTTATTTGCTTGTGATGTAATTTTGATAAAGGGGTCCTAAATTTTATTGTATTATCAGCAGTGGTAGACTGGCAAAATTGCCAGCTTGCCTGATGGTAAGTGGGCGCCCTGCATCATTAGAATGTTAGTATCTAATGGTCCCATCCTTTCAAGTTTGAGAATTTTTTATTCACTCCTGGAAGAATGCATTCATTATTTCAGCCTGGCTGTGTTTGTAGACAGTTGAAAAGAATACTTTTAACAACAATAACAAAAATAAATGATAGCATAGTAGTTGCAGGTGGGCCCTTTCTTAGTTGTTGGTGGGCAATATTTTTAGACCCAGTCTGCCACTGATTAACAGTGTTAGTTTATGGTTTAGTGTGACGTGTTTTATGAGAATTTTTTATAATGTGTTTATTCTATGGTTAGTAAGCATTTGGTACTTCAAATGATACATTTTAATGTGCTACTTGTTTATTCATATACAAGTAATGTATGCATTGTATATGATTCTATATTTTTCCTGTGACTTTTACATTCAAAATATTCTAGATGCATTGAAAACATTCTTAGTCAAAGCTAGTTTGCATAATTAAAGTAAAAAGGAGCTAAGAGGAGATAACTCAAAGGGACCAAGGGCAAGAATTTTTATAATAAAATTGACAGGGATTGTACTGAATGAAGTATACAATAAATCTGCACATTTTTAAAATATTAATTCCTCTTGTGTACATTTGTTGGAATATATAAATATATCCTTGTATGAGTATACCTATGTATGTATGTACCTATGTATATATGTATGTATGTATGTATACACATATAACTGTTCATTTCATATATATTCTTTTTGAAATTTAATATTGTATATTATACACACATATATATCTCTTCATATGTATATATATATATATATATATATATATGTATGTATATGATTATCAGAAAGTGGATGCTCAGTTATATTGTGATATTACATGCACTCATGCAAAGACACATGTACATAACATGTACAGTTATTTAAAAACATATTCAAATTAAGCACATGCCTCTCCTGATGCAACAAATGCAGTTGGTGCTTATTTATCTTCACCTACCAAACAAGCAAACAAATATATACAAGCATTACTTTATATACTACTGAGAAATTTGCGTATGTATATTTGTCCCCAGCACATGTCAAGCGGAAATATGGATACCAAGAAAAGCGAACCAAAAGGAATCAAACGTAACAACAACAAAAAAACACGAAAGTGTGAGCAAAACAACAAAAACAAAATCATTCCCAATATCTGCATATATGCCAAAAAAAATTTAATAATAATAACAATAACACACTGCTATTGTGATTAAACAACAACAATACACATTTGACAAACATCTCTCCTGTGGTAGACAAGGGATTAAAACTATAGAGGAAAAGCTGTACTGTTTGAGCTGTTGTCAGCTGATGCAAAAGCAGAATAATGTGCTTGTGTATACATATGTTAGTATGTGTGTGTGTGTATATATATATATATATATATATACATGTTAATGCATGCATGTGTGTATACATGTAAGTTTGTGCACACGTGTACATTTGGAGAAAATGATTTTCCAAGAGATTTTATACAGGAATTACTAGTAAATAGTTGACTGTAAGTTAGAAAATATTTCCATCAAAATGAGATCCTTTAAAGTTTGGATATTTTTGTGAGTTTCCAAAATGAAAACAAAACAGAACAAAAAATAAAGCAGTAAAAAGAGTAACAAAAGACTCATTGAGTTCTTCATGGTAGTGGTGGTGGTGGTTCTTTTAGTGATAGTAGTGATGGTGGTAGAGGGATGATAATGCTGTTGGGAGTAACGAAGGCGATAGTGATGTTAATGATACTGGTGATAAAGATTTTTATCATATTGATGACAATGACGATGAGGATGATGTCAGTGGTAGTTTTGATGATGATGATGGGAGTGTGTAAAGACGGTAGCATTGGTGAGGATGATGATAGTGGCAGTGGTATTAGATGTTGTAGTGTATTTCCTTTCATTATACGTTCTCAAATTTATATTTATATATTTTCATATTTATATTTATATATATAATTTATATTTATATATACTCTTTACTCTTTTACTTGTTTCAATCACTTGACTGTGGCCATGCTGGAGCACTGCCTTTAGTCGAGCAAATCGACTCCAGGACTTATTCTTTGTAAACCTAGTACTTATTCTATCGGCCTCTTTTGCCGAACCACTAAGTTACGAGGACATAAACGCACCAGCATCGGTTGTCAAGTGATGTTGGGGGGACAAACACACATATATACTTATATATACATATATACGACGGACTTCTTTCAGTTTCCGTCTACAAGGCTTTGGTCAGCCTGAGGCTATAGTAGAAGACACTTATCCAAGTTGCCACGCAGTGGGACTGAACTCGGAACCATGTGGTTGGTAACCAAGCTACTTACCACACAGCCACTCCTGTGCCTATATATTTATATATTTTCTATATTTATAAGTTTTGGTTGTCCTGTATTATTGGCAAATATGATTATTGATTGTGTTCCTGTGGCTTCTGAATTTATTATTGCTGAATTGGTGTCACTGGTGGTGCCAACGTTGGTGGTACCTTTCCGCTTCCTGCTCCAATCAAATTTGTACCTTTCACTTCAAAAAGAATTAGATCTATGGGGTATTTATCGACAAACTTATTAAAACTTCTGTTCCTCAGTCATAATCTTTTGTAGTTAGAAATGTTTGCATTGTGTTTGTGTTCATAGCTACTTGTGTGTTCATGTATGTGTGTATGTGTGTGCATGCTTATTTGTGTCTATGATAAGCTTAAAATACGTGTGAAAGTAAATGCTTGAATACATATAATCCTGTAAACATACATGTATGTATGTATGCATTTATGTATGTATATATATGTGTGTCTGTCTGTATATGTGTATATATATATATATATATATATATATATATATATATATACACACACACACACACACACATATATATATATACACATATGTATGTGTATGTATATATATATGTACATATGTGTGTGTGTGTGTGTGTGTGTGTGCGAGTCTGTTTAATACTCTTTACTCTTTACTTTTACTTGTTTCAGTCATTTGACTGTGACCATGCTGAAGCACCGCCTTTAGTCAAGCAAATCGATCCCAGGACTTATTCTTTGTAAGCCTAGTACTTATGCTATCAGTCTCTTTTGCTGAACTGCTAAGTTACAGGGACATAAATACACCAGCGTCGGTTGTCAAGCGATATTGGGGGGACAAACACAGACACACAAACATATACACACATGTACACACATATATATACATATATACTATGGGCTTCTTTCAGTTTCCATCTACCCAATCCACTCGCAAAGCTTTGGTCGGCACGAGGCTATAGTAGAAGACACTTGCCCAGGGAGCCACGCAGTGGGACTGAACCCAAAACCATGTGGCTGGTAAGCAAACTACTTACCACACAGCCACTCCTTCGCCTATGTACCGGCATATAAAATATAGATCTGTAAATGTATTATATCTATCTTCTATTTATATATATATATATATATACACACACACACACACACACACATATATACATGTATACATACACACACACACACGCACATAAACACACACATAGATCGGTAGAGAGAAAAGCAGCTGCACCAATGCATTGTGGAGTGCAGAAAGCAAGATGCAGCAATTGAAACATTTTGATCATCCATTCATCCGTCTTCTTTCCTAACAATCAGTCATCCTTCACCCAGAATGACTAGATCAGGCCTTCTCAACTAAGGGGAGGATGGTCATATGACCCTTGGGGTTCCATATAAAATGTTAAAATTCATGCGCAATAAATTGCTTATATTTCTAAAATACATAAAATGTTGTAAGAATTATTTTTATGTAATTCCTGATAATTTTTAATTATAAAAACATACAAAGAATTTTTAAGCATTGAATGGCTATGAGGGTCCATCCAGGTAAAATATGAATGTAAGGGGCCCGTAAGAGAAAATTGGTTGAGAACCACTAGAGCAGATGGTCCTTGTTGCTTCAATGAATGAACATTTACAACGAGAGAAAGTTGTAGGGGCTGTAGTGGTGAATGCCGCCAGACGAACGAGAGAGAAAATCTGGAGGGTAACAGGGTGGGTAACAGAGGTGGGTAACAGAGTGCTGGGTGGTAGTGGAGTAGGACAAGTATAACAGAGTAAAGCTAGAATTTATTGGGTAGGTAGAGGTGAGTTAGGCATATATATATATATACTTTATTTAACGCAGCAGAAAATTCAACAAAACCTGTTACTCTGAGTTTCCCGTTGCCGTTCATCGGACAGTTTTTGCAAAAACTGTCTGATAAACGGCAACGGGAAACTCAGAGTAATAGGTTTTGTTGAATTTTCTGCTGCTTTAAATAAAGCATATTCCTCTACAACTGGTATTTGAGTACTCTTTTTTCACCTTGTTTCACATTTATGTGTTTACTCCGGTATATATATATATATATATATATATATATATATATATATATATATATATATATATATACACATGCACATAACAGGATTCTTTCCGTTTCCATCTACCAATTCCATTCAGATTAATATATGCTTGTGTGCATATATGTGTGTGACTGATGAGAAAAACTCAGCTCTGAATATTCCATGTATTGCGTCTGTCTAATTTCACATCCATTAAATTTTCGTCTAGATTCCTGTTTGCTCTGCTTTTGTCTAACTTCTTTTCCCAGTTGTATTCTTTCTGTTGAACCCTTACCGCATTCATCATGGTAGATCGCTAACCACTAAACCTATTTTTATTTTCTCTCCCTGTTTATTTCTGTGTTCTTTTCTGTCAAAGAGTGTAAGCTCGAAGCATAAAAATACTTTCTCACTTCCTGAGCATTAAACTAATACATCTGTTTGTTGTTTACACACTCATCTTCGTCTTTTGTTTTTTAGTAAATTTTCACCATGTATATATATATATATATATATATATATATATATATATATATATGTATTATATATGTGTATAATGTATGTATATATATATATATATGTCTTTATATATGTGTATAAATGTATGTATATATATATATATATGTATTTATATATGTGTATATATGTATGTATATATATATATGCATTAATATATGTGTATATATGTATGTATGTATGTATGCATATATATATATGCATTAATATATGTGTATATATGTATGTATGTATGTATGCATATATATATATATATATGTATGTGTGTGTGTGTGTTTCTCCGTGTGTGTATATATACATATCAAAGTGAAAGGCCAAATATTTGTCCTGCATGCTGTGGTTGTAAGAAGTTACTTAACATTTCATGATCAGGGATTCTCCTGGAAAGGCCATCGTTTTTGTTTTGAATTTTGATGGAATATGAGAATGTAGGAATTGGTATGTTTAAGAACTTTTCCACGTGCTTTTAGTTGAGTAAATAAATCAAACTTGGGTTGAAGAATTAGTTTGCCTGAAACTTACTTTTTATGCTACAGCACTTACCTCACCCACCCTCTCCACCACCACCACCACCCTAAACCGCTCCCCCTTCCCCTGCTCCACCCCTTACACATAGACACAGCAAAACCTGAAAACCTGTTAACCAATTTGATGTTGATTCATTCAAGCATTGCAACCGCACATCAGTAATGTTTCTAAGACACCATTCCTCTTGAAAACCTTCCACAAATTTTAGATACCATATTCACATATACCCACACACACACAGGCACACGCGTTCACACATACACATACACACACACATACACGCACTAGAACAGTTGCATTTAAAACTATTCTTTACTTCCATATGTGAAGATTTATACACATTTATCTGTGTATGTATTCATGTGTGTCTTAATGTTTGAATTCATGCATGTGTATATCATATATATATATTCTGTGTATGAGAGTGTTTATGTATATATCTGTGTGTGTATGTATGTATATATATATGTGTGTGTGTGTGTGTAGTGTGTAAATATATACGTGTATGTATTGATATATATATGTATGTATATATATATATAGGTAAATATATATGTGTATGATTTGATATATATATATATATATATATATGTAAATATATATGTGTATGTATATATATATATATACATATATACATATGTGTGTGTGTGTGTGTGTGTGTACTCAATATGCAAACAATCAAACATTCTGCCAGACAAACATATATTAAATGAAGCATTGGTTGTAGGCAGAAATCTATTCTATCTTCCACCAGCCTATTTTAAATTACCATTGATCTAATGATATCTAGATACTGTGAAAAAAAACTTCCACACCTCTTCTTTCTTCTGAAATTGACTTAAAGAAGGGCAGTGTGATCTGTTGCTTGAACACTTCACTGATAAAATGACACGAGGTGAGGCAGGGGGCATAATAAAGAGACTTACCATAATCATCTTTTAAGTTTTAATCGTCTTTTTCCATCGAAAGTAAAGGTGCTTTATTGCTTTACACTTGACAGGCGCAGACACTCATACACACATTCGTACTTCACTCTCACACATACACATGGACACACATATGTCACACACTGATTCCTACAGATATATACATAAATCCACAGAAACATCAATATATATATATATATATATACACATACATACATGCACACAATAAAAAACATACATACATATATATGCATACATCAAAAGAGATGTACATAAACACACACACACACACACACTCACACACACATATATATATATATATGTCTGTGTATGTATGTATGTATGTATGTATGTATGTATGTATGTATGTATGTATATATTCATGTACATATACATTCAACAGAACATGATCATGAACTGTAGATCTTTCAGGGCTTACTAGATGCAGATAAGTTCATGCATAAATATTGGTTCCTTGTGACTAAACACACCAAGGCATTATATATTTTGGGGAAGAAAAAATGTGATATTTAAAGGTTGATGGAATTTCCAAGGGCATTAAGGACATAAACGAAGTAAAGTGGGTTGTATTAAGTGATGTCCCCTTTTTGAACCCTTTTGTTTTGTTTTGTTCAAGACTGTTTTCCATTGAATATGAATAGTTAAATTATGCTCAGTTTTTGTAACCATGACCACTCAGCAGGTACTCAAATATTCTCCATAGAAGATTGCCTTCAGATAAATATTTGAGATGGTATGATAAAAGATATTTTGTTGGTATATGAATGTCGTTTGGTGGTTAGATTATTTGGATTGTGGTCCTGAGTTTGATTCCAATCAATGTATTTTGTCCTTGAGCAAGACTCTTTATTTCGCAATTGCTCCAGTCCACTCATCTGTCAAAAATGAATTGTACCTGTATTTCAAAGGACCAGCCTTGTCACATTCTGTGTTACGCTGAAGGCAACGAGCTGGCAGAATCGTTAGCATGCCAGATGAAATGCGTAGCAGTATTTCGTCTGACTTTACATTCTGAGTTCAAATTCCAGTGAGGTTGACTTTGCCTTCCTTTCATCCTTTTGTAGTCGATAAATTAAGTACCAGTCGCATACTGAGGTCGATCTAATTAATCCACTGGCTCCATCCCCCAAAATGTTGGGCCTTGTGCCTCGAGTAGAAAAGATTCTGTATCATGCTGAATGTCTCTGTGAACTATGTTGAGAGTGCATGTGTCTGCAGGGTGCCTAGCCATTTGTACATTAATTTCATGAGCAGGCTGTTCCATTGATCAGATCAACTAGAGCCTTGTCATTGTAACTGACAGAGTGCCTGTGAGTATGTCAATTTACATAGTATAGAAAAAGATATAGTTTTAGATGGCATATGAACACAAAACGTTTGCTGATATATGGACAGTAAAATTTGGGATGGTTGGTTTTAAATGAAATATTGACATATTAAATGATAGAGGGAAATATCTTGGTTGTGTGATATACAGACAGTTACAGTTTTAGATGCTATATGGGAAAATAAAAATTTTGCTGATGTATGGATATAAAATTTGATATGAATAAATTTTAGCTGGTATATGGAAAAATATCATTTTAGATGCTATATGGACAAATAATTTTAGTTGGCATATGGACAGATAAATTTTTGTTATATGAACAAATAATATTTTTATGGTATATAGACAGAAAATTTAGAAGGTGAATAAGCAGAAAACTCTTTGTTTTATAGACATATAAATTTAGATGGTATTTAAAGAAATTAACCTTTGTATATATACGGTCAGATAAAAACTGTTACGTGTTATGATATAAAATTTTAAATTTGGATAGATAAAAATCTATTATATGTTACATTTTATATATGATATATGGTCAGATAAAATCTTGAACTTGGACGAAGATATTTTAAATGGTATATAAATATCTAAACGAATAAAATTTTAGACTCCACAATGCTTAACATTTTAGTTATGGATACATGAAACTTTTCATGGTGTACAAGCATTTTTAAATGATTAATGGACAGTTAATATTTTAGCTGGTAAATAGATTGATAATATTTTAGGTGGTATATGGACGGATATAATTATATATGTTACATGAACAAAAAGTGTTTTAGGTGAATTATGATTATATCAAGTTAAATAGTGTATGAACATACACATGTTTACATTGTAAATGTATTGATAGAATATTAGATGCTGGTGTATTCTCATAATAATGTATTATTATTCTCATAATAATGTATTATTAGAAAGCAAGATTTTAGATCGTCTATGATCAGTTAAATTTTTAATTGGTACATGGATAGATAAATTTTAGACCACATATAATGATATCAAACAGCTTCTGTTATGTGTAGTATGGATCTGGCTATCTGGATAAATCCATCAAGAATGTTGCCTTGCCTACTTCCTGTGGTTAAGGTCAGGCAGTTTTCCTCTCGTACTGTGGCTGCAATATTAGATATTGTATGAGGGGCAAGATGAAAGGGACTGAAAACAAACACTTCATCCAATTCCTTAGCAAATTTTTCAAGCTCCACTTGCAAATAATGTTTTGAGTGGAGCGGGAGGTGCTGTTCTTTACTCAATTTGCTAAAAGTTAAATGAAAAGTGGTAAGAATGGCATGTATGAATGGGCTTAAAATCAATGTGTATCTATAGGTAGACAAACATGCCTGAGAGAGAGAGAGTGAGAGAGAGAGAGCAGTTAGATTGGGTCTAACTGCTTATAACTCCTGTTGGAACTTATTCTTGTAATATAAATTTCACCTATTGCTCCTTGTGGCAAATAAAAAAATTATTATTGTCTTTTATTATCATTATTATTATTATATATTATTATTATTATTATTATTATTATTATTATTATTATTATTATTATTATTAATTATTATTATTAATTATTAATTATTATTAATTATTATTATTACTATTATTATTATTATTATTATTATTAATTATTATTATTATTATTATTATTATTATTATTATTATTATTATTATTATTATTATTATTATTATTATTATTATTATTATTTTCTTACAGGATTTCAGAAATTGTCTCTTTTGGATCTTGTTGAACAAGCTGAAGCTTACTGAGTGAGTTAATTCTTTCTTCTTTTCCTCCTCCTTGTGTGTGTGTGTGTTGTGTGTGTGTGTGAGTCATAACTGGAGTCTTCCAGTGCTTATTTTAAAAACAGTACCCAGTTTAAAAAATACTGTCTGGTCTCTGGATACTTTTCGAAAAATTAACTGTGTTGCAAGCATTTAGGCTGACCAAATCTTCAGTTCTGTAACTTTACTATTTCAGTAATTTCTGTACACATCAGCCTACGTATGTAAAAACTAAACTATCAGTTACATAAAAAAATCACCATTTTGGTGGGTGGGTAGCAAAAGACTGTGGTATTAAGAGTTCTTCATCAATAACTTAACAAGTATCATCATACTTCACCAATATCCAAAAAAATAGCCAAAAAAAGGAGACAAAAAAGAAACAAAAAAATGCTGATTCTCATATTATAAGCCATAAGAATCATGGTGATGGTCATCATAGCCATCATCACATCATAAAACTCATCATATTTCAAGCTCCAAATAGTAATGACGAGGAGGATGATAAGTAAGGATAATGATGAGGATGATCAATATTGTCATCAGTATCAGAAACTAGGAAAAGAAAGAACAAAAAAAATGTAAACAAATAAAAATTCATTCCAGGATTAGGATTACGAGATTAAAAGACGAGGCTTACTTAGTATGTTGATAGACTTAGTTAATATAGCTTTGATCACCTGTTATTTTCTTGTCTAGACAGAAGATATTTTATAAAAATCACCTTGGCACTGGTACAAAATCATGATGAATCCTTATGAGGTTTAAATGTTTGTTTTACTTTAAATAAATAAATAAATACTTAATCTATTTTAGTATATATAATTTCAATGTCTGGCTTTATTACATTTATTTCAAGTGCCCAACGAAATAAATGTACATAATCCTTTCTATTCTAAGAACAAGGCCCGAAATTTTTGGGGAGAGGGCAGTCGATTAGATCGACCCCAGTACGCAACTGGTACTTAATTTATCAACCCCGAAAGGATGAAAGGCAAAGTCGACCTCGGCGGAATTTGAACACAGAACGTAGTAGCAGACGAAATACCACTAAGCATTTCGCCCGGCGTGCTAACGTTTCTTATTTCTTTATTGCCCACAAGGGGCTAAACATAGAGGGGACAAACAAGGACAGGCAAAGGGATGGATTAAGTCGATTATATCGACCCCAGTGTGTAACTGGTACTTAATTTATCGACCCCGAAACGATGAAAGGCAAAGTCGACCTCGGCGGAATTTGAACTCAGAACGTAACGACAGACGAAATACCGCTGAGCATTTCGCCCGGCGGGCTAAATGTATTAATGCATAATGCAAACACACTGGCATGCAAGCATAGATAGACCCCAAATTTGCATACATAACAAGAAAAATATCACGAAACAGTTCTTCGGGCACACTAGCAATTCTATCAGTTCACCACCTTATCATTTTTTAAAAATATATTACAAGCTTTTACACAGTTTCCATCAAGTAAATTTACTTACAAGGTATTTGATAACCTGGGTCTTTAGTAGAAGTCACTTGTCCCCTACTATGGTACGTTATTTTATCCCTAATATTTACTTTGAAATTGAAAATTTATGTTGAATAAAACGAAGTCTAGCATCGAATATTTTCACACACACACACACACATACATACATACACACACACGAAAATATTCCATGCTAGACATCGTTTGATTCAATGTAAATTATCAAATATCGATAGATAGATAGATTGATATTGATATAGGTATAAGGATAAATACATACATACATATAAAGTACTATGCATATGTTTATCTCGTTCTTCATAAGAGAATATAAGCATGCATGGATAAAATTATATTTTCATGTATGTATTTATGCATATAATATGTATGTATGTATGTATGTATGTATGTATGTATGTATGTATGTATGTATGTATGTATGTGTTAATCATTTTATTGCAGTACACATATTATTAACAAAAGATTTCACACTAAGAGTAGATTAATATAAAATAAAACTGAAAACATTACAGGATTATATGTTACTACAATGTCATCTGTCGAATCTTCAAGATTGCAATGAAAACCACTGGTAAAATATTGCATATGCATAATGGAACTTAGAATAAAGGGAGGAGATCAGTGTAGAGAGATATATGAAGGAAGGAACAGTCTACTGTAACACTAGTAAGATAAACAAAGTGTTAAAATATAAGTTTTGTGATACATGAAAATGAATATATAAAATATAGTTGGGTGACTTACAGTATTAGATTATACAGAGAACATTTGTAAAGAAAACAATTGAAAGATGTACACCAACAATAATCATTTTAAATCAAGTGGAAGATAAGGGAAAGGATCCAAAACCTCACAGCCCTGTTGTTACCATATTTCCTTTGAAATACGTTGCTTTTGTTTCAATTAATTATGAAAAGTTTATTATGATAAATTTGTCTATACTAAGTATTTGAAACTTTATTGAAAGGTTTTCGTTTGAATCAGTTTAAAACATGAAGTTTGGATCAAAGGACCAAGGGCGTTTTGGGGGTGGGTTGGTATCCAAAGGGTTTTTAGTATCATTTTAAAAGTTTGAAAAGAAATGAAATTGAATTAAAATTTAGATTATCAAAGGGTAATGGAGTGCTGAATTATTCGAATTAATTTGAGTGAAGAAAAGAAATTGATTATTTTTATGAAAAGACTGAAATTACAGGATTTGTGTTTTCATAACATTATCATACGTATTTCCAATGGGGTTTACTTTTTCAGAAAAGAAAATCATTCAGATTTACAATTCTCTATCCTCCACATTTCACGAATGCATTTATGCTCACAACCAGAAATTAATAGAGGGTTTCGATTAAGAAGAAAAAAATCTTAGCATATTTCATACTATTGAGAGAGAGAGGCAAAGGGAAAAAATGTCTCGTTTGAATGGCTGAATAGTTTGGCAAAACAGATTAATTATCGTTTAATGTCTTAATGCAAATAATAATTTTTTAAGGCTCCATATATATTTGGATATGCACGTAACAGTGCTTCTGAGATAATTAGAAAATATTTATGATGAATATACTTAGTTTTAACCAAATGTAAATTAATCCAGAATTAGATTTATATGCCGTATCCGTTTTATATTTTTTTTATTATTAATAATTCTTTTAGATGTACTCTTACATGTGAGTAGTCATTCGCTTTAACATGCACATTTATTAGATTTTTAATTTGGGGGTAAAGAAGCAATCATAATTTTTGCTTTGTTTCATATTCTCCGAAGATTGTGCAAGATTAAGAATGGCAGAGTGTATACTTTTATGGAATGTCTATTAAACATATCATGGTGCTCGACCAATCAAGTGAAAATGAATTTACAGCAGCTTAAAAGATATTTTAGCTACAGAGGTAGAGATATTTCGGTTGTCCAGGGGATAATTGTGAGTGTTTGAAATATCTTCATATTCACATAAATTATTTTCCTTAAGTCCGTTCTGCTATAATACTGAGAAGCATCAACAAATACTGCTTGAAAAATGGACTGGAAATTCCACTGTAAATATCTTTTTCAGATTATTTAATGTATTTGGAGGTTGGAGGTCGAATAGACTCTATCGGGTTTCTTAAGTGGGGAGAATTGTGTCTTATATAATTTGGAAGTTACATCGAACGATCTGAGTTTCTTAAATTCGGACCAGATTTCTAAGGTAAATTGTTAGAACTTTTGGTGTCCCTTTCTTATATAATTTACATTTTTATTAGCATTTCTGGGGACAAACTACTTCGACGTTTCTGTGAAAATCACCAAAGATATATTGAAACTTTGTATGAAAATAGCTTAGATATAGAATCTCACAATATCATTTATTTTTGCTGAATATTTCTCTGATATTAATATCGAAAGATAGCTTTTTTTACACATATACATTTACCGTAAATATAGCATGAAATTTCCAGCGTATATACTGATGATAAATTCAGAAATGGTTAAATATTTGAACCTGTTTATAACATTTACTGTATCTAATAAAAGGGATTCTTAAATAGGATAGAAGTAAATTTTGTTAAGAAAATTATGTAAATTTATTATTTCCTAAAAATTTTCTTTTTACTTCTCTGCATATAATTATTTACTTTTACACTTCAATTGTCTTATTAGTGACAGAAAATACTATTCCAGTTATTCTTCCTCTATTAGTTTATTCCTATTTACATTGTTCCCTTCCATTATTTCTAAAATGCCTGGTTTCATTGTATATGCGATAAATTAACAATAATTGAAATTGCAGTTCTGAGGATTAGATACTTGTTTCCAACTATATCTGCAATTCTTATATATATGAAAGAAATTGTTGTATGCAGTGCTGAGGTGCACGGAAAAGACATAGGACAACCGTGGAGAAACTGATCATTTTAGGAAAATGTAAAGCATATGATCATTAGTTTAATATGAATAAAAGTGTGATTGCACACCTAAAAATTTCACTTCACAATCACGTGACTTGGGTTTGATTCTACTGAGAGATACTTTGGGAAACTGACTTTATCATATCCTTGGGTCAAACCAAGTCTATGAATGAATCTCACTAATCGAGAAGTCTAGATCGAAGTATATAGAGCAACATACCTTCTTTCCTTACTCAATTTAATAAGAATTGTTCTCAAGGTTCCTTTCGCGGAGTGCGCTCTTTTACAGGCATTATTAACTTACTAAATAAATTAATTCTTACTGCAATAACCCATTAGTCGTTATTGTAATCAGGTAAAAACTGATGTGATATACCAAATTATATTGCCACTTGACCCCGCTGAAAATTACTATGAAATCACATCTTAATGTTTCTAAACAAAAATTGAATAATATATTTTGAGATGGCCCCATTTAGACTGATTGTCATGGCTTGGATATCTTTAATGAAAGATCTCCACGAATATGGCTGACTCTGGACTAGACTACAAAAATAACAATGGGGACGTAGCTCTTTCTGCTTTTATTCCCCTACTGGTCTCGGTGGTTCTGTCAAAAGAATAATGCTGATACAATTTTTGTTTGTTCTCATGCAATGCAATAAAATAATGGGAAGTGTAAAATATGCTGGCATGATTTTTACCGTGATAAGACACCTTTAAACACACACACACATATGCATCTATGTATGTATGTATGTACATATGTATATTTGCATGCACTCACGTACACACGCTCAAACACACACACACCACACCACACACACACACCACACACACACACACACACACACACACACACACACACACATACATATATATATATATATATATATATATATAAAAGACTTAATGGCAATGATGTGCTATACAAATATCTACTGCTATCATAATTTTTACTGCAACTTTTGAATTCTATCAACAAGTTGGATATCAGAGATTACATTGCAGTAGCATAACCTATATTTAGCAAGTGATGGGTGTCTAATGTTAAAGGTGTGCCATGCAAATCTGTATTGGTATCTTAATGTAAGAAGCAACAGTGAAAAATCTAAACTATATATTTCAAAACAGTTGTGATGATTGAAAAACAGAAATACAAAATACCGTATTTGTATATATGAATGTCTGCGTATATATGTGTGCATGCGTGCATGCATATGTATGTATAAACACATACACACATGTACATGTATGAGTGTGCGTATGTGCATATATATATGTATGTGTGTTTATGTATATATGGACAATATTTTAGGAGAAAAAAGAAACCAAAACGGTAGGAAGAGAATAATAAACATTTATTTATCATAAATGTTATTTAATTCGTTCTTCTTCTCCACTCGACCGATTATCCATACATCTGTCTCTTCCTATAGAGAAAAGAGAGAAAGAGAGAGAGGGAAAGAGATGTGTACATACAAAATGTTTGGGTGATTTCAATGGCATTAAAAGAAATACTAGAACAGAACACAAAACAAACACATATATATACATTCGCACATACTTAAGAATAAAAAAAGTAGAGATGTATATCAATATCATTATATTATCAACAAATTATACATACATATACATAAATAGAAAAATACTATTGTATATATACTCTATTATTACCATTGAAGTTTGCAGTGGACCTGATGAAACCAAGTGTGTGAAACTGACACATACAAACAGACATAGGAGCTAGCGATTTGAGTCTTTACCGTGGTCATTTGAGTTGCTAGAAATAGAAAGTTAACCACTCCCAAACCATACCCTTTGAGTTTTGATAGTAACTTAAATATTGACAATATATAATTCTGGGTGCGCTATCTTTAAATACATACTGAAATAAACCGGCTGCTCATGATGTTCTAACATTCCCCTGAAGATAGGTTTGTTTTATCAAGGTGACATGATGGGGCAGACTTAAACGACAGCAATCACAAAGACGCTTTAATTACCACACATCTTAAGGCGCATATGCAAAACGACACTGCTTACACATCACTGAGATTTTGAAAACCGCGTCACATTTTGTTTTTGCCTTTTTTATCATCATCATTGTCGTCATCATCAGCTCGGTTTAATACTACCACTGGGTACCTTGGCGCCTTTAACAGAATCCACTCTGGTGCAAGTATCCGGTTTGCGGATATCTTACTCCCGATAGTCTCGGAGACCCAGCAAGTGGATCTTGGACATTGTATTCCCTTCCGACGTGAAACAAATATATGATACAAGCATGTTATAATTGTCGCTGTCGTAATCATCAGCATTGTCGTCGTCGTCATCATCAACAACAACAGCAACAACTCAGTCAGTCTCGTCGTCGTCGTCGTCATCATCATCATCGATCTTATGATCGTAATCATCTTCAAGGATATCGTCACTATCGTCGTCGTCGTCATCTTCATTAACAGTACATCAACATCTTCGTCACCACCATCATCACCATCACCACCAACAGTTCTATCATCATCTCTTCCATCTCCCCCTCCTCCTCTCCCCCTCTTCCTCATCATCATCGACGTCGTCATCGTCGTCGTCGTCGTCGCCTTCATCATCACCATCATCATTGCGTTTTGTGCAGCAGCTAATAGAATCAGTGACCGAGTTTTGATTCGTGATTGCCTAAAGTAAAGTCATGTATGACAATCTCTTTCTCTTTCTCTTTCTAAACTTCTCTCTCTCTCTCTCTCTCTCTCTCTCTCCGAACCTTATTCTTTATCCCTCTATATCGTCCCCTCTGTTACTATCTCTGTCTCAAGCCCTGTTTCCTTTTCTTTCTTTCATTTCTCTCTCTCTCTCTCTCTCTCTTCCTCTTTCTGTCTCTTCGTCTCTCTTACTTCATCGCTGTTTTTATCTCTGTCCGTCTCTTTCTGTCTCTATTGCTGCTAAACTTTGTACCTCTCTCTCTCTCTCTCTCTTTCTCTCTCTCATACACTGTGTCTCTATCACTCTCTCTTTCTGTAGCTATCCTTTCTCTCGCTCTTCACCCTCCCACTCAATCTCAATCTCTGATCTTCCCTCTCTGTCTTTGACTTTTCCTCTATCTCCTCTTCGTCCTTTTCTCTCCTATCCTCTCCTCCCCCTCTCTCTTTCACACACATAGCTCTGAGGCTTTTTGTGCTTTATTTAGAAATGCTTATCATCGCCTTTCCAACCACAACCCACACCTTCAACCACATCATTGTCTCTCTACGACCAACTAAGTCCATCGCGGTTTTCATCACCGCCACCACCTTTACCACCACCACTACTTTTGCCGCCACCACCACCTTTGCCACCACCACTACCTTTGCTGCCACCACCGTCGTCATTTATGTTTCATCGCCACTGACACCGCTATCAAAGCTACGATCTTTATCATCATCATCATCATCCTCATCATCATCATCGGCAACCGCAACAGCATTGCCATGAATATTATCGTTCTTATTAGTGTTGCTCCAATCCTTACGACCGCTACAACCAACACCCTACATGCAGCATCACCAACGCCACCGTCGCCACTACCACCATCAGCACCCAGCCCCACCCCAACCCCCATACCCCAACCCCCATCCCACCAACCCCCTCCCATTGCAATTACCATCGGTTCATTTGATTCCTCGAATTTCCAGTCTTTTTCTTAGCTTCTCATCTTTTACCGTTTCCTTCAGAAATCTTTTGTGATTCCTTTGCAACAGTTTGCTTGCATCTCTTGTTTGACAAGATTTTTCCATCCTTTTGATTCCGAACGCGGTTCGATGGAAATGGCAATGATGATGATGATGATGATGATGATTATGATGATGACGATGATTATGATGACGATGATGAAGATGATGATGATGATGATGAAGGATGTCTGTCGGCGAGTAATTAAATAATTTTCTTTTAATGTGTATTGATCGTTCAATTATTGCATTGATCTCGGCATCGCGATGGGCGGTAATGAGAGAAAGAAAGAAAGAAAGGAAAGAGAAGAAATGTGTACGTGCATGTGTTTATGTGTGCATCTATGTGTATATGTATGTGTGTGTATATGCGCGTGTGTGTATAATGGTGTTGGGGTGGCGGTGAATGATATTTCTAATCGTTGACGAACTTCCTTAAGGAACAAATTTTGGCATCTGTTGTCATTAGCATTATCATGTCACAATTATCATCGTCGCTTTCATCATCACCATCATCATCAGCAGCATTTTTCAGCATCCTCATCGTAGCCCTCGTCTTCATCAATACCACTCTCATCAAATCTGCTCTTCTTCTTCTTCTTCTTTCTTCTTCTTCTTCTTCTTCTTCTTCTTCTTCTTCTTCTTCTTCTTCTCCTTTCTTCTTCTTCTTCTTCTTCTTCTTTTTTTTTTTCCTCTTCTTCTTCTTCTCTTCTTTTCTTCTCTTCTTCTTCTTCTTTCTTCTTCTTTTCTTCTCTTCTTCTTCTTCTTCTTCTTCTTCTTCTTCTTCTTCTTCTTCTTCTTATTCTCCCGTCTCCTCTGTCGTTGCCGTAATCATACTCGCCATCATCTTCCAGAAGCGTATCTTTAATTTTAAATGTCTAATTCGTATACAAGATCTTCATATAGCCATATTTTTCCCAATTACATGCTTCTTCATCTTCGTCATCAACCCCATTCTCATCCACCTCTTTCAACAACAAACACCACCACCGCCACCACCACCACCACGACCACCACAATCACCAGTATCATTAAAAACAACCATAGAATTAGAAACAAAATATTTCCGTTATGACAAAAGGTAACACATCGGGGACAAAAATTAGGTTTTATCTCTACAATGAATCATCAGAAAGTAATGCTAAGATGTGGTATGTAACAAGATTATTTATTTTATGAAGATCTACAAAAATCCGACTTCAAGGAGATCCAACTTTGAGTGCTTGTATATATATATTTGTATAGGTATGTATGTATATATATATTATATATATATATATATATATATTATAATATATATATATATATACACAATATGTATAGGTATATATATATATATATATTATATATATACATAGATACATATATATGCATATATAAAGGGAAATTTTTTCGAAATATAAACAAAAGACGAAGGCAGGTGGAGTACAAACAAATGTATTAGTATAGCGCTCAGGAATAGAAAGTCTTTACGTTTCGTGCCTACGCTCTTCGACAGAAAGATACACAGAAAAAAACAAGGAGAGAAAAAAATGCGTGTAGGAGCTAACGATACACACACACACACACACACACATATATATGCATGTATGTATGTATGTATGTACGTATGTATGTATGTACGTATGTATGTATGTATGTATGTATATACGTATGTATTTGTATATGTTTGTTCCACTTAGTAATAACGGCACCAGCAACCAGCTGTTAGAATTCAACATACTTATACTTCACAGTGTTCGTATATTCAATTGTGTTCCGTAACAACGAAATACGGCCTTGAAGTGGGTTTCAGGAAGCTATAAGATATCTCACTAACACTCAACTCTGACTATATAGGTGTTTTTTTATACTAGAAAGTACTCTAAGATAACGGAAAGGATTACATAACTCTTGTTCCATTTATTAATGTGTGCAAGTGTGTGTCTGTATATATATGTATATGAGTGCAGGAGTGGTTCAGGGGTGGTAAGAAGCTTGCTTACCGACCAAATGGTTCGGGGTTCAGTCTCACTGTGTGACACTTTGAGCAGGTGTCTTCTGCTATAGACTCGGGTCGACCAAAGCCTTGTGAGTGGATTTGGTAGACGGGAACTGAAAGAAGCCCGTCGTACACAAACACACAAACACACATACATGTATATATATATGAGAGAAAGAAAATGGAATTCACGAGATTCTTTATTGTTCACTACGATCGTTTCGACCCATCGTGCATCGGTGCCTCGCGGGTGAGATGCTATAAAAACACTGTGGTGCAGCGGAGGCGTGGACTTGTCAACAGGTACTTGGTTTCTTAATATTTTACATATATATGCGTGTGTGTATGTGTATGTATGTATATATGCGTATATATGTATGTATGTATATATATATAAATATATATATATATATATATATAATCTGAATGGAGTTATAGATATCATACGATAAAGTAAACAGTATTGATGAATATGGTCATCAATTTTCGAAGCAGTTTGAAATAACAGTTCTCTCTCGAACTAGTCTGCATCATCATAAAAATTAGAAATGATACTGACTGAACAAAATCACGGGATTTTCCTTGAAACATATCTGTAACATCAGATATAGCTACTCTTTGTAGTAGTCAAACGATCGTATGTTGGTTAGTCTTCGTCCGTTAGCCTTAGAGATCCTCTAGTAGGTTTATGTTGCTGCTAATTAATCGGTAGTTTTCTAGGTAGGTCGATGTCTCAAGGGAATGTGATACTGTTTCTGATTCATATAATTTTATACAAGATGGTTTTATTTCTTGTTCGGTGTTATATGCGAAAATGTTTCCTTATAGCGACGTATAATGTCAAATATTATATGTCCCGATGTATCAGTTTGTAGAGTTATAACGTTTGCTACTTTCGTGTTTATATTGAAATTTGTATATTATATCAGTTTTTAGAGAAACATTAATTCTGTGGTTTCCGAGTTTGAAAGCTTCATGTTAAGAATATTATTTTCATTCTATCCATATCACACACTACAAATATTGATACGAGTAGAAGATCCATATATTTGTCCTTGTGGAAAATGATAATTTCTCTAAATAATCTTTTCGCATATAAGGTACTTTTTTCGTAGGGTGTGTATACATACCTGTATATTACAATTTCTATATAGTTTATATTACAGTAACTGTAATAAAATTGCTTTCTACATCCGAAGTAGTAAATATGTCACTACATTTGCCAGTTCTGTGTGAAATTTTTAGGAACTCGTTCGCTGCGCATATCCTATTTTTCGTTTGTTTCTGCCTGTTTAATGAGTAGCTGTATTATCTGAGAGATTGCAGATCGGAGGTAGATTCTCTGTTTGTATCTAGAGAGCAATAGATGTATTTTAGATTAATCTCGTCTACGTATTGAAAAGAAAATTGATCAGATTTGACCGCTTGCAGCAATAATTAATTGATTCAGTATAAAATTTAACTACACAGTATTGTCTTTATTCTGACAAATTTGTTGATTTTACACTGTGTATTTTCGAAAAGTATTCATCTTCATTGTAGCTTTTACATATTAAAATATTATCAAAGTTTCTCAGATCCTGTGGATCTATCATAAGATTCTCGTTAAGAAATTTCGTTGTGATTACACTGTCGTTCATGCCATTACACCTAAATAAGTCCTGCAGTTTATCAATATTTAAAATGCATTGGTAGACGTGCTGGTAGAATCATTAGCACGCCGGAAAAAACGCTTAGTGATATTTCGTCCGTGTTTACATTCTGAGTTCAGATTCTTCCAAGATCGACTTTGCCTTTCATCCTTTCGAGATCGATAAATTAAGTACCAGATGAGAACCGGAATCGACGTAATCAACATCCACCCTCTTCCAAATTTTCTAGCCTTGTGCCATAATTTGAAACCAATATTTAAAATATATTTACCACGAAGGATCTTGAAATAACGGTAAAATAATTCTGGTTCAACTTCCTTTCGGTTTTGGCTGCATATCATTTTTTAGGTGGAAGATCATGTCGTCATTGAGAAGTATAATTTGATACAGGAGAAATGTGAGCTGTGAGAAGTCAAGATATTTGCCTTATAATGACCACAAAGACTTCATATGCTATAGCGTGAAACAAAATCTGTATAACTGAGTAAAATTTACGAAAGATTTGTTTCTTATCTCCTGAATTTTGCAATGCGTTTTCTAGCTGAGAATTTTTATTTGCGATTTTCCTAAGTTCTGCGTTCCAGTGGTTATTTTGACGTTCGATCTACTTTTTCTGATATACGTATGTTTGTATGTATAAAGAGAGAAATGTGTAAATACGTACATACTTATTCATGCATGCCTCCATCTATCCATCCATCCATACATACATATATACATACTTACATACATACACACACAAGCATATGTGTATATACTCTTTACTCTTTTACTTGTTTCAGTCATTTGACTGCGGCCATGCTGGAGCACCACCTTTAGTCGAACAAATCGACCCCAGGACTTATTCTTTGGAAGCCTAGTACTTATTCTATCGGTCTCTTTTGCCAAACCGCAAATTACGGAGATATAAACACACCAGCATCGGTTGTCAAGCGATGTTGGGGGGGGGGAATAGACACAGATACACACCATCATACACACACACACACACACACATATATATACGCATATAGACGGCGGTCTTCTTTCAGTTTCCGTCTACCAAATCCACTCACAAGCTTTTGCCCAAGTTGCCACGCAGTGGAAATGAACCCGGAACCATGTGTTTGATAAGCAAGTTACTTACCACACAGCAACTCCTGCGCCTATGCGTATGAATGCTAGAAAATTGTTAGTTCGTTTGAACTTAGGATAGTATGTCTTGCGGTATGTGTTCTGTTTCTTTGCGTTCATAGTTTAAATCGCACCAAAGTCAGCTTCACCTTTCATAATTTCGGAGCTGATAAATAAAGTACCATTTCAATTCTGAGGTCGGTTCCTCTTTTCTTCAACTCCGTCTCCCATTCTACTTTTCAGTTTCTTCCTCTTTTTTTTTTTTACTTTTAAAAAACATACTGTCTTCAGACAACTTTCAATCGTTGTTTTTGAATAACATGGATAAATTCTTTAACCTACTTTCAAATAACCCATGCTTTTCCACTAGATTTCCAATAAAGTAGTAGAAAATATTTGGTAAATCCTTTAAGAGCTCAAGATTGACGAAATGCTTTCCACTACAATAATTACGGCGCTTTTCTGTCTTGTTTTGAACTTTGACGATGACGCAAGTCTTCGTCTTATATTTTTTTTATAAGTATTTGCCTTCTCAATAATATTATGCACAGTTAATTTGCCAAAAGCATCGCTGTGCTAATTTCATGCGTATTAATTATTGCTAATTTTTCTTCCAGCTCTAAAACATTTCCTTTATTTGATTAGAACTTTCATGACTTCTGCGATTGCAACTGATTTGCTTAGAACTCGTTATAAAAAGTAGAAAAACTTAAAGGGTCCGTTATACAGTAATCCCCTGTTTACATGAATTAAATCACAAAATATATATTATTCGTGGGAACATTAGATTGGATTTTGTGTTGTGGCTGGCTTATCTGGAAAAAGAAAACGATGTTATGATGCTCTCATTAAAATAATACGTATTACTAAACGATTGCTATTAGGGATCCAATTTATAGGGTATTGAGCGGGTGATTAGATTTGTTGTTGATATAAAATAATCTTTCATTAGCTTTCATTAATAGCAAAAGTTATTTGCATCTAAAATGTTGAGATCAGCCTAAAAATATATTTATACGAAGATTTAAGAAGAAAAGTTATACAAAGATCAATACCAACTTAAATTCATAAACTTATTTCACCAAGGCGTAGGCGTGGCTGTGGGGTAAGAAGCTTGTTTCCCAGGCACAGTTCAGTCCCACTGCGTGGTACCTTGGGCAAGTGTCTTCTACTACACCCTCAGGCCGACCAAAGCCTTGTAAGTGAATTTGGTTGACGGAAACTGAACGAAGCTCGTCGTATATATATATATTATAATATATATAATATATATATATATATATATATATATATATTAATTAGAGACAAAACCACTATTTTGCAAAGCAAACAAGGAAAGACTTAATCAATACATAAAATTTTAATAAAAAGTAAAAAAACCGCCACTACAATTGTTTCATGTCTAATGACAATCTTCAGGTGGATTTCCGATAAATCAGTTTCAATTTATGAAGTGTATATATATATATGTGTGTATATATATATGTATATATATATGTGTATATATATGAATGCATTTATGTATGTATATATATATACATGTATGTATGTATATAGTATTTATGTGGTGCGTTTATGTCCCCGTAACTTAGAGGTTCGGCAAAAGAGAACGATAGAATAAATACTAATTTCTTCGACTAAAAAGACCTTTAAGGCGGTGCTCCAGCATGGCCGCAGTCAAATGACTGAAACGTGGAAACGAATAAAAGAATAAATAAGTAATTTTAAAGAATCTTTTCAAAATATACCTAATTTTATCACCGATCGTGTTTCTAGGGCTCAATAAAAGATCGTTGTCTTCATAGACCTCTCTGACTGGAAATATATGCAAAAGGCTTTAAATACAGTTTCCGAAATGTTCACATAATTCTGTCTTATCAAGTCCTTAAACATCAAACAATTTGTCTCTTGATTTCCTAGACTGTGTCATCAAATAAGGAGGAATCCCTTGCACGCATAACTATTTTACTATCAAACTTTTTATTTTTCAATGTGATATTGGCGAGAGCGAAGTGATTAAGAACTTCATTTACGGAAAGATATAATTTTGCTACATTAAACTGATTAACTTTACAATGTTATATTCATTAATATAATTAATTCATTCCACTAATAAAATACTAGTGTTCCATGGAAGGAAGGTTATTAAATTTTTATTCTATTTAGGTGAATCTAGAACTAGCTTGTTAACTATTCCCAACGGAATTTTTTTATAGGATTGACTAAAGAATTGTATTTTTAGAAATACAAATTACTAAAAAATTTACACTTATGGACTCTAAAAGCAATATATGTTGTTTATAGTTCTAGTAAGCATATTTGTGATTTCTTTTGCTTCTATAAATATAGATTTGCTTGTGTTGGCATCTGGGCTTTCGTAAATGTTAGAAATTTTATGAAATAATTGTCTGTTATATGTGTTTCTACCTATAATATAAATATTCTTTTGTGTTGTTGGACAATGCATGAATTTACTTGGAATGCTGCAAAGATGTAATATTTTAGTTTATAAAGCTGTTGTAAAATTTCCAAAAGGTTTCCAGTTGTTGGGAGATTTTCCATATCTTAAAACCAAACTTACCGTCTGCTTAAGCCCCAGCGCGCCTCTTTAAAGAGTGATAGCATTTAAAATCAAATAATGGTTTTGCATATGCTTAACTCTATGTACACAGTAGCTTTCAAACAAACTTGGTGAATTTTATTTTACTGTAAATAAAATATCTCATGTATTTTAAGACATATGTGATTTAAATGAAAAGTTCGACACACTGAAAGTTTGTGGATATATTTCAAAATATTTACTTATAATCATGTACCATTAAGCATTATACTTCCAAATATTTTTAGAATTATGGATATTTTAACCGTCAATTTGGATTCTATTTGAAGAGATTTATGATTAGTTTTTTCGACTTGGATGCGTTCAAGAGCTGGAGATTTTTTTTTTTTACATAACCGCAACGAATTTAATTTTCCACATCTGGTATTATCTAAAGGTTTTATATTCTTATGTTTATATATATTTTTTTCTCTTACTGGTAAATGTCACCCTTCTATCTCTCGTGTTCTTCAAATAACGACTATATGAGCAACAAATAAAACCCTTGTGTTTAAGTTATTTTATCCAATCAAATCTCGTTATATTGTTTAGAATAAACGCCCAATGACCAGAAATAAGAAAATCAGAGTAACGCTTTCTAAAGTTTCTGCTTCGAATTATATGTATAATACTACTTTTAGTATCAGGTTCTCATTTTCCGTCTTTTCGTTCACTTTAAAGTGTTTATTTACATATACATATACATTCGTACGTATATACATATGTACTTGCATACATACATAACAGTCAGACTCCCGCCTCATATATATTTTATAATTTTCATGTCGACTGGGACATAATGTTTCGCTTATTGGTTTATTCAGCCAGACTTGAAGTCACAGTCAACAGGAAATTCTAATAAACATGACGGTTCTTTTAGGATTGAGTCACCACATCAGAGGATGTTCTGTTGTTATTCTTAAACTAGCTTTAAAATGATAATTTCAATTTAACATTGTGTGTGTGAGTGTGTGTGTGTGTGTGTGTGTGTGTAATTCGTTTATTCACATTATGTCGCGACTATATGCCAGAAAGAAATTTTCATGAGCGAAGTTGTCGTTTTCCTTTCATTATTAACAAAATGAAATTTGTTCCTCTTTGTATCCTTGTCCTTCTTCTTTTTCTGACGTATGCTCTCTTTGTTTCTCATATCCACCCTTTCTTCCTCTCTTTCTCATAACACACACACACACACACACACACACACACACACACACACACACACACACACACACAGATACACACACACACAGATACACACACCACACTTCTTTAATAGGAAATATCTTAAAGA
>NC_043013.1:34047604-34060104 GCF_006345805.1 Octopus sinensis | reverse complement strand
AGTCACCTTGTAAGAAAATACATTATTCTATATTTTAGTCACATTATATAAAGTAATGGAGCAAGAAATTTTTAATTTTTCTTCCTGTTTTATTTTTTTTCCCCTGTCCTTTTTTTTTATCTATCTATTATTTGCTTTGTTATTTCATTTCTGCTGTTTGCTTTCTTAACTTCCATTTAATACATACATATATATATAATACATACATACATACATATATATATTATATATATATATATATATATATATATATATATATATATTCTTTATTTTTTTTTATAAATATATTTTTTCTTTAGCTCTCAGTAATAATACTTAAAAAATTAATGTAAAAATTTGAAAATAAAAATAAATAATAGCAATATTCAAAATGAAGGTAAATATGAACAGAGGTGAGTTACTAGCAATTATAGTCTATTTTCACGGTAAATAATCATTTTGCTATCTTCTCTTTTCTAAGGAGACCCAGATATTTTGAAATCCTAAATCCTTTCAATTGTTTTCAGAAAGTCAACTAGTAAGTCCGACATCAAAGTAAACAATTTCTGTAGGACAGTTGTATGTTATAATATAGATAGTAATTGAATATGAAAAAAATTGTTTATACATTGGTTTCACCATGCTTCAATAGTAAACATTGGTTATGACATAGTAAACCAAGTTAACCTCTGCTTTTGTGAATGGAATTTGGTCGATGGAAGTAGTCTTTATGTCGGTTGTGTGGCTATGTGTTTAAGAAGTACACTTTTGAACCACATGACCCTTGGTTCGGTCCCAGCATCCTTATACTATTAGATACCATTTTTTACTGCAGCTGTGAATGAGTCAACCAATATCTTGTGAATTTTGAAAATTAAATTGTTAGATTGAAACTGAAGACATCTGTTGTGTGTGTGTGGGTGTGTATATATATATATAATATATATATATATAATATATATATAGGTGCAGGAGTGGTAGTGTGGTAAGTAGCTTGCATACCAACCACATGGTTCCGGGTTCAGTCCCACCGCGTGGCCACCTTGGGCAAGTGTCGGGCCGACAAAGCCTTGTAAGTGGATTTAGTAAACGGAAAAGGAAAGAAGCCCGTCGTGTGTATATATATATATATATATATATATATATATATATATATATATCGCTTGTCACAATGCCTTTTGCATCGATTAGCTTTTGAATGATACCACTCAACTGGTTAGGTGAGCAGGCCAATATTCCCCCTCGATCGAAAGATTAGTCTGCTGCAGAGTTATCCATTTACAGATGAGTGGACTGGAGTTAAATAAAATAAAGTGTTTTCGCTCGGTCCGGGAATCAACCCGCCCCCGATCGCTAGATCGTGAGTACAACACCCTAACCATTAGGTCCCGCGCCTTCAAGCGTGTGTCTATGTATTAGAAAGAGGAGGTAATGTCTACGTTGTATCCAAGCTAGTATGGCTCAGGTGTGAAATATTAGCATGCACTTTGCATGCTATTGTCCCAAATATGTATTTCTTTAACTCTATGAGTAAAGAAATGGTGCCGAGTAGAGTGCTCTGCACAATAAATACATATACGGCAGGGTCTCACATAGGTATGGTAGTGGGTTGTGAACCCTTAATTGATTGAGACTAATACAATTAGTCGGCAAAAATATTTCCCTGTGATGGTGTTTAAAGCCTTAAAAAAACCAAGGGAAATTACTCCAGTAAGATCAGATAATCAAAATGTTGGGATGATAGAAAATCTAGTTACATATCTTTCATCTTTATAGGGTTGAGCCAATGAAAGGGTTCCTATGTAATCGTACGCCTCTCTAAAAATAGTAATCAAATCTCAATCACATCTCAAAGAAAGACGGTGTACATTAAACTTCTCGTATAATGACAGCTAGAATAGTTAAACTTTTGTTATGGTTTCGCCAGAGAATTAAGAATAGAGTTCATTACATTTTTCGAATCTTTGACACTGGTATGTAGGAAAGATGAAACCAGCTCAGACCAAAGATTGTACAGCTCTAAAGAGAGCCAAATGATGTTAAACAAGATGACGAATTAAGTTTACAACTTCAAAAACAGGAGCTGTCCCTCCTGTAGGCTTCCATACATCACAGCTTCCATCTACTAAATCTATGTGATGGTTTTGGTTCACCTGCCGTAAGAACGAAAGTCACTTGCACGAAGTATCATATTCTGGGAACGAAGATGAATTTAGATAGTTGCGAACTGAACATCATATATACACATTTAGGCATACACCTGTATTCCTCAAGTTCCTTGGTCTGATGCTGAACCAAAGTTGAGTTGGAAGATAAGCGTTAACAACGAGTCTCAGCGATATGCATCATGAGACAGACGCAGTTTGGATACTACAGCTAATGCGACAGACGACTGTGATTTTTTAAAATTAAATTACTTAAGCTCTTCAAGATAGGAACTAAACTACCTATAGTCGAAATTTTTGGCACAACGCCAGCAATTTCAGGGGTGGGGTTAAGTCAATTACATCGACCCTAGTGCTCAACTAGTACATATTTTATCAACCTCGAAAGGATGAAAGGCAACGTAAAGGCGGACGAAGTACCACTAAGCATTTGCCCGGTGTGCTAACGATTCTGCCAGCTCGCTGCCTTTACAACTAACATAATATTAAACACTAAAAGCACCAGTTTGAGAAAGATAGACCAAACTGGCTCACTGACGAGACAAATAAGGCAAACTGGTTCACTGATGACACAGGTAAAAGGTTAAGCAGATTAGAGATACAGATAAGAAGGATATTATAACTCACTGAATAGACAATGAAAAGTGTCTCAATTGACATCAATGTGGGCTCTGGCGAACTACAGTGAGTATGTGTTATGTCTTTCCAGTTACTGCGCAGATATTAACAAGAATATTTCCCATGTGATTTACAATGCAAATGAAACAAAACACGGCAAGTACCTTAGGCATATAGAACTGCACTTGTTGGTGCAGTAAAAGCACACGACGAAAATAAGACCACAGAGAAAAATCCTTTCTTTATTGGCAACAACCACTGCATATATAGAATACAAAATGTCCCAAAAAAGGGATCATAAAATATGTAGAAATGCGCGCCCGAGCAGACGCACAATGTAAAGGCAAAATTTTAGCCGATTGATTATGGAAATTGCTTTTTAAGCATGAAGTCTTAAGTTCGATCCCAATTCGTGACGTTTAAATAGGTGCTATTTTCTATAGCCTCGTGGGTTTACAGAAACTGAATGGAAGCCCATTGGATTGATTGTACGGGAAATTTGAGGAGCTAATTTTGTCACACTATCACGTTGATTCCTTCTAAAGTATTACAATAAAGGATCAATTACACAAAATATATATCTGGTCAGGACTCATTTCCGCTTGTACTGTGGTACCAAAGTGCGTAGCTGTGTGAAACATCAATTGAAGCTATTTTCTCATTCTTAAAGCTCATATATCTTGCACAGGTTTATGGAATAAAACATTTCTTCTGTGACTCATTGGCCAAAGCTTATGCAAGTTCTATCGTAGAGGGCATATAGAATATTTCTGCATTTTTTAAACAGTGTTATCTTCCTCTTGAATCTTTCCCAGATACTCTGAGCAAAGAGGTACTGTCGCTTGTAACAAATGTCGTTCAGCTCTGTCTTATCCTTGAAGTGATTCTAATCGAGTCGTTTAATACTACTAATAATAATAATAATAATAATGCTTTCTATTCTAGGCACAAGGCCTGAAATTTTAGGGGAGGGGACCTGTCAATTACAATGACTTAATTTATCTACCCCAAAACGATAAAAGGCAAAATCGACCCCGGCGGCATTTGAACTCAGAACGAATAATAATAATAATAATAATAATGATTTCAGTTATTTTCCACGAGGGCGAAAGATACAGAGGCAGACATAAAGTGTGGGGGTTTACATATGATAATGAAATGATGAATAAAAACGGTAAACATATGCATAGCATTCAAAGGTAAAATAATAATAATAATAATAATAATAATAATAATAATAATAATAATAATAATAATAATAATGGTTTTAAATTTGTCAGAAGGCAAGTAATTTTGATGGGAAGTTGGTAAGTTGATTACATTAATCCCAGTAGTCAACTGGAACATATTTTACCGACGTCGTAAGGATGAAAGGCAAAGAGATTTCAACAGAATCTGAACTCAGAATGTGAAAATCACAAAGAAATACTGCCAGCAATTTTGTCTGATGGACTAACGATTCTGTCAGTTTATAATAAAAATGGCCATTAACAATGAGAATCGCACTACGAAGATTACAACATAATTACAGAGCATTTATCTATCTATGTATTTATCTGATCTATTTCTGTCTTTGCTTATCTTTCTTTTTATTTGTCTGGCTGTACATCTTTCTTTCTAGCTTTCTCCTTCACCTCTCTCCATCTTCCCTCTCCTTCTCTCGCTTCTCTTCCTCTCTCCTTTTCTCTCTCTGTTTATCCCTCCTTTCTCGCTCTCTCTCTCTCCCCCCTCTCCCTCTCTCAAAAAAGAATGACTGGGGACATACAAGGAAACCAAACGAAAACAAACATAGAGGGTAGTTTGAGCAGAACGAGAGGAAAATAATGAACGCTGGGAGAAAGTTTTTAAAAAAAAAAATAAAAAAAGAGATTACAAGAGAGAGAAAAAACACGTCTGTTCGTTTAAACGTCCGGGCAAGAAAATAAAGATGGTCACGTGAGGAAAAGAAAGATGGATGATGGTCATGTGTGAGCAGCGAGAGAACGAGAAAGAGGAAAAGAGAAAGAGGGAGAGAGAGACAGATAGAAAACTGTGAAGGAGGGAGGGGGAGAAAAGAGAATTGTATTTCTCCACTGTCGTTTTTTTAGTTCCCAAATTTGACCCTCCAATAATCCTAAATTTTATTTTAGAATTCATGGGAGCAACTGTTTTTGATGACTCATATTGTCGTTGAATGCTCGGAATGAGGAGCAGATAGCTGATAACTGATGAAGGGTCCTTCCTCTGAGTTAACTTGTCCTGTTTTCCATCACTTTCTCATTGTTTACGTATTTCACTCATTTTCCCGCATTTGTTTACGTGTTTCATGTTATTTGCACCGATGGTGACATCCTGAACCCTGTATGCATGTATATACATGCATACTTACATACATACATATATACATACATACATGCATACACACACACACACACACACACACACACAAACATACACACACATACATATAAATATATGTATATATATATATATATATCAGAAAAGACTGGTAGATGAAGTTCAATCACTTTATGTCAGAAGGAAATTTTGAAGAAATAATTGGCTGTTGAAGTTTCCTGCCAGAAGATTTTAATTCATTCTTTGGTATAATTTGTATGTTATATATTGAAAGAATGAAAAATACACATTAGATAAATTCATATTTTAGCTCTGTCAGTGAACCTTGATGTTATTATCAGATTAATAAGACTTTCAAAGTTTTCCATTCTGGATTATTTTTTTCTTTTATTTACCGAACAGAAAATATTCTTTCTTTTCTTTTGTTATTTCATTTCAAATTTGAAGAGGGAAAAATTTTTTTTTTCCATTTCTGATTCCAAAAATTTAGATAATTATAATCATTTATTTATGTATTTATTAACAATTTACTTATTTCATTTTTGTCATTTTTATCTGGTAATTTTTTCTCTTCAATGATGATTATGGTTCTTACATATTTCAAATAAAATATTTCGATCATCATCATCGTCATCATCATCTCTTCTTCTCCAATTAATAATGCGATGTTCTGGCTTACTTTACCATATAACAAGGTACACGTATGTAAAACACAATTAAAAAATAAAATTATGTACATACATATATACATATGAATACATGTATATATCTACACACACACTTTTATGTGTGTATGAGTGTGTGTGGTGTGTGTGTGTGTGTGTGTGAGTATATATACTTTTTTTTCTATCTGACTCTAAGCACTCCTTTTATAAAACAAACATGTCCAATTAATTTCACAAATTAGACAAGTAACACACATAATAATAATATAATAATAATAATAATAATAATAATAATAATAATAATAATAATAATAATAATGGTAATAATAATAGTGAGGAGAAGAAGAAGATAATACTGAAAGGAAAAAATGAAATGAATAATCGCAACAATGTTAAATAAATCATATTTCAAGAAATGGAAAAAATAAGAATTATACTTGCTTTATTAGCCAGAAGGTTTCATAAACACTGTGCAAAATATATGGTAAAAAGAATGCTTAAAAATACAGTTGGAGTTTTTGAAATAATTCTCTTTGCGTTTTCCTTACCTGATCGGTTTCAGAATTTCATGATTTTCTTTGAGCAGAGTGGTATGGAAGGTCCAGTTGCTATGCTGCATTTATGTCAAGTCTGATTTGAATTTAACAATATGGTCTTTTTACACGGAGATGTAATTTAAATAATCAAAGTGCAATTTGGTTTCTCAAAGTTGGTCATGATGCCAGTGGATCATGTGGCTGTATGAATGATAGCCGCCCCAAAAGTCAAGGTTGAATTAGAGCAGTGACTGTTTTGTATGACAACATGAATAACAATTGTGTGTTATGTCTGTATACGAAGTCATGTGACCCTATGGACGATAATTGTCCTAAAACACAGGGGTTTGTTAATCCAGTGAATGTGCCATGTGGTAATATCCACACCTAGTTATTTGAACAATTAAATAAAGAAAAATAACTTTCAATATAGTTGCCTATGTATTTGTGCATGTATATGGGAACTGCAATAGTGTAATGTCATCATTTAATATGTGGTTACAGTTTATTCAGACAGGATCCATATGTTTAATGAACATATTTTCTTTTTCTTTCTTTCTTTTATCTTTTATTTTGTTTTCTACCCATTTTTGATCTGTGGCTTTGTTTGAACAAGACAAAGCAGAAGGACAGGTTATTTTAGTGATTCACTAAAATAACCTGTCACTCTGCTTCAAATGTTCAAATGTTCACTTAATGGAATCTGTTTTGTATTAAGATATTAGAATCTTATATTTTTCCCGATGAATATTTAGTCTGTTTTTCTCAAAGTAAATTTCATTTGTCCTATCTTTGTGACAACTATTACATTTTATAATATAAGTGAAAGTCTTGAAAAACCTGTGGGTTTTTTTCTTACAAAGAACATGTCCTGATATAAGTCTATAATGTGTCTCCTATAAGTTTGATGTAGATTCAGTAGTCAGAGTGACTATACTTTTTCACTATCAATCTTCGTTTTGTATTGCATAGTTGGGCACTGTTAAGTAATCTTTTTGGATTTTTTCTTGTTTTTTTTGTTATTCTTTTATTCTTTTACTTGTTTCAGTCATTTGATTGTGGCCATGCTGGAGCACCGCCTTAAAGGGTTTTAGTTGAAGAAATCGACCCCAGGATTTATTCTTTGTAAGCCTAGTACTTATCAGTCTCATTTGCTGAACCGCTAAGTTACTGGGACATAAACACACCAGCATCAGTTCTCAAGTAATAGTGGTGGTGGTGGTGGTGGGGGGGAAACACAGACACAAAGACACACACACAAATATATACATATATATATATATATGATCGGCTTCTTTCAGCTTCCATCTACTAAACCCACTCACAAAGCTTTGGTTGGCCCAAGGCTATAGTAGAAAACACCAAAGGTGCCACACAGTGGGACTGAACCTGGAACTGTGTGATAAGGAAGCAAGCTTCTTACCACAAAGTCACGCCTGCATCTATATGATTATTTTGCATATTTCAGTTGATTTCTTTCCATTCTTGGATCTTATTTAAATGACGGAATATTCTGAGAAATACTGTCGTGTGTTTCTCTATTGTTTCAATTGTGTTTTAAGGTAAATTATTTTGAGTATCTGAATTGTTTTTATAATTTGTAATTCATGAGCATTGCTCTGGCACATCGTATTCCATTATCAATTTTTTGTTTAGTTCTGTCTTTCAAGCAGCCTTTGTTTTAATTTTTGGAGTCTTTTACTTCGAGCTTCAGAATTTCAAAAAATAAATTTTGCAATATTCTTGTTAAACGTTATATTTATTTTGCTAGGCTTTGGGCAGCAAGAAATAAATAGCAAATATTGTTTAGAGTCTTCTGGCTTGAAGGGAATGTCAGTTTTGATATTTTATATCGTATATCATTTTATTCTTGTTAATTCTTGGGAGACCATACAGACTGCTGGTTTTGAATTCAAACTTTGTGAGGTAGTTGCCTTCCTTGTTTGTTATAATTATGTGATGTAGATGAATAAAAGTGCTAAATTTCTTCATTGGAATTCTTGCTCTTAATTAGTTACCTTTTCATTTATAATACCAACGATTAATTAGAAGCTATTTGATGATTTTTTTCGGAAAATTTTCATCACGTTTGTTGATTATATATATATATATATATATATATATATATATATATATAATATATATATATATATATACATATATATATATGTGTGTGTGATATTTGAATTACATGTTATATCATGTTAAATGTCATACAGACCTTACATACATACATACATTTATACGCATGCATATGCATATATTATGAATGTGTCTATTTGCTACTTACCCCTTGGAAAAAGGATATGTAGCATATAATGATGGTATCTCTGAATTATGTAATACAGTAACCACTCACCATATCACAGTTCACTTATCACACCATCAGTACATCATGGATTTTTCTGGCTAATATATGTAAATTTATATTATGGACTCCTCAATATATCGTGGGTTTCTGGGGCTAATATACATTTATTTTTTTAGATTTTAATCATTTCTGTGGTAAAATAAGTATTATCACACTTAAAAATTAATAATTTAAGAAATAAAAATACAGTACCGTATATGAGTAAACAGAATCACACATACTATATGGAAAACAAAACTCGGGTGGTGAGTGTGTGGTGTTGTTTTGCATTTATAATAAGATAAATGTATACAAATTATTAAAAAAATAAAACAAAATATACAGTACAGTACTGTTTCTACTTCACGGATTTTCATCTATCATGGGTGGGGAGTTGGAACATAACACCCGCGATATTCGAGGGATCACAGTACTGATTTACTTAGTTATTCTTTCACTCTTACATCCACCAGTGAGCAGAATTCTATGCTGATGCAGTCAGATTGATATGTAGACATATATAGAACTGCCTCCCATACTTACTATAGAAAATGATAATAGTATCAGTCCTTGACTAAAATTGTTTTATTATTCCCCACTATGTATTTATTTCTATCTACATTTTAATGCTGAATACTTTAACTATGTTCATATTTACTTATCTGTTAGGCTTATGTACAGATGTCTCCACTGAACTATTTAATCACAAAACAATAATTTTATTTACCAAAGGCAACAAGCTTATAATTGTATATATTTAGTTATTGACAAATGCACCTGCTCTTGTACTGTGCAGCAGTAGTTGTTCTTGCTGTTATTATTGATGATGATGATGATGATGATGATGACAACTTTATGATGGTAATGGAAAAATAAAGAAGAAGTAACAAACAATAAGTACTAAAGGTATTTATTTATGAATTATTTCACATTAAGTATCTAGTTAATATAAAAGTTGAGAAAGTTTTTCACACTATAAAATACGTCTCTCAGCGTACACAATTTCTTTTTTCTCTTTTTGGCTTTGGTTTTCTGTCTCTGTACTCATAATATTGTCTATATCTTGATAAAGTTATGTGCAATTATTTGTTTGCAAATCGTATATGAATTTAGGGGAAAAATCATATAAAATGATTGCGATCATCACAGGATTTCTATGGAACATATGTGGAAGTTCTTGGTAGCATATTGATTAAAGATAACCTTTGCTAACTACGTGCACACACTACAGATCAAAGAAAATAAAACAGAAGTAATTTTCTTTTAATATGAAACATCATATAGCCACTACACAGTAACAGCACCACCAACAATATCATCATCTTCATCATCATAACTATCATCATCATAACCATCATCAGTTTTAGTCATAATTTCCAAAGCTAGAAAAGGTTCCAACTGCGGCTTCTGTGGTCTTGCAACTTGTTACAGTCACTTGCAGTCACCTTTGTAGCATCCAATATATTAAGATCAGTCTTAACCACACCTTTCCACTTTACCTCTGTCTTCTAGTCTTCCTTTTCTGCAGCTTCCGGCCACTTGAATTACTTGGCCCTCCTTCACAATAATACAGATGTTCTATTGGTACCAGTGAAGTCTTCTCACTCTATGCTCTTTTTTTTCTTCTCTGCCCATTACTATTCTCTTAACTTATCTATCCTCTGTCATTAAAGCATGCATACATCAAACAATCCCTGAAGCATACTCACCTCATTTCATTCCAGCCTTTGCACATGATAACATATTTGGTACCTATGTCTTCAGACATAATTATCCTACAAAGAAGTTGACTTCTCAACAGCATCGTTTAGAGTTCAGTCCCAATGCATGGCAAGGGTAAAGGTAAGGTTATATATTCCCCACATAGATGGGATACGGGTCCATCGCAGAGTCACTCACTTTTGCCAGCTGAGTGGTCTGGAAAAACGTGAAGTGAAGTGTTTTGCTCAAGAACACAACGCATCGCCCGGTCCAGGAATTGAAATCACAAGCTAACAATCATGAGTACAACATCCTAACCACTAAGCTACCCATTTCACATTTCCATTGCATGGCACGTTGATAATTGTCTTCTACTATAGCCCTGAGCTGATTCATACCATCTGAGTGGAAATGGTTGATACAAAATGAGCAGAATCTTGTCCTGCACGTATATACATATATATATATATATATATATATATATATAATAAATGCGCCCTTTTAAAGCCTAGCCAGGCTCATGGGCCCACTTTACCGGTTTCAATGGCGTATGTGTTCCCCAGCTGGACGGGACGCCAGTCCATCGCAGCGTTACTCATTTTTGCCAGCTGAGTGGACTGGATCAACATGAAATGAAGTGTTTTGCTCAAGGACGCAACGCGTTGCCCGGTCCAGGAATCGAAACCACAATCTTACGATCATGATGCTGACACCCTAACCATGCGCCTCCACACACACACACACACACATATATATATATATATCGTTGTCGTCGTCGTCGTAACCCCTTCGGACATAAAGGATCTTGGGATTGCACCTAGAAAATTACCCTCCCAGGCACAAGTCTGGGCAAGATTATTTATGGAAGACCAGCAGTCGACCATGTATACCAGCCTCCCCGCTCCACGCCACCGATGTTATCCAAGGGAAAGGCAAAGGCCAATACAGCTTGGCACCCGTGACGTCGCAACTCATTTCTATACCTGAGTCAACTGGAGCAACGTGAAATAAAGTGACTTGCTCAAGAACACAACACACAACCCAGTCAGGGAATCGAACTTATAACCTCACGATCGTACGCTCGACACTCTAACCACTGAGCCATGCGCCTTCATATATCTATAACTTCATTAGCTTACAGCTGTTTCTGCTACAAAACGAATTGGATTCATTGTTGGGTGCCTGACTAACTTCATGTTTGAAGCGCCAAAGAAGCTACAAAGTGTTACTCAGGCACTCAACTATGCATCTCTAGGCAGAAACAGCTGTCAGCTAATGAAGTTTATTTCTTTGTATTCTCCTTTTCATATATATTCTTTTATTCTTTTACTTGTTTCAGTCATTTGACTGCGGCCATGCTGGAGCACCTCCTTTAGTCGAGTAAATCGACTCCAGGACGTATTCTTTGTAAGCCTAGTACTTATTCTATCGGTCTCCTTTGCTGAACTGTTATGCTACGGGGACGTGTAACACACCATGCAATGTTGTAAGGACAAACATACACACAAACATATACAGACACATGCATATATATATATATATATATATATATAGGTAAACAGTAAAAATAATTACAGACATGGACAAGAACATGAAACACCACAGAGACGACACAAGAACCACAGGACGGGACATTCGAAGCCCTCAGTCATCAGTCAAGAACAGATCATCTTAGCAATTTCGGCTGATAATCTTGAGATTGCTCCGATATGGCCAGCCGCCAAGGGAAATCTAAGCCAAGCGCAATAGATCCCCTGGAAGAAAGCTTCGAATGTATACAACGAAAGGACGGAAAACGAACGAAGTACACAACAAAAATACAGAATACGTGGCACCAATAAGAATACAAAAACGGAAAAACAATAACGGTAAAAATAAAAAATAAACAACAAAACAAAACCAGGACGTAGGACAAGGGTCTTTCGACAGACGAGTTGAGTATGGGGCTGGCTTGTGAAGTCGTGCCTAATGGCCACGGGGAGACGAACAAATACGTGTTGCTTCTGCGACTGCTGAAAACGAAAAGAGCGCTCAACAGCGGCTAGCGGTCACGTGAGAACAAAAGACAGGAGAAAGGGACAGATGAAAAGAGAGAGAAGGTGGACGAGGGAGGAGAAGAAAGAGACAGATCGAGGGGGCTGGAGGTGAG
>NC_043013.1:34037604-34042604 GCF_006345805.1 Octopus sinensis | reverse complement strand
TTTATATATATTGATGCCAGGAAGCATGTTCCTCTAAATGTGTGAGAACACACACACACACACACATATATATATATACACATTAATACATATACTCATACATACCTGTGCATACATATATATATTATATATATATATAGACATATATATATCTACATACATACATATATATAGATATATACATACATACATATATATATGTATAGCTTAAGTATGTATATTAAGTTAATATATACATATGCACATATATTGCTTAAGTTGACTTTAATATCATATAACAGGGAATATAAAGTTAACATTGATAAGATTTTGCATTTGGATTTCAAAGCTGTCAATATGCTTTCAATCCCTGGATCAAATTTACGATCAGCATCTAAAGGATCCCATTGTGTGCTGTTAATATTTCAATGTAGGAATTTGTCACTTTCTCCTTTTTCCTTTCTCATCTTACCTCAGCAAATGAAAATGCCCTATACTTCCAGTTTGTGTAAGGCAATCACCATCAAAATATTTTTACTTCAACTTATAAAATGCAATTCCAAAGACCATACTGTATTACAAGTTACTAAACATTGCTTAGAATAGCCAATATCATTGTTGGAAGTGCCTAATTTGTGAATCTTTCCTAGTTGTGCCACTGACGACCTATCCAACCTCAATGCGTTTGCTCAAATTACTAGAAATAGCAGCTAAATCTACATCAAATCTCAGTACTTAAAACAAAGCTAAAATATTTTTTTAAAAAAGACATCTTAATAACTGTTAGTATCAAAAGATGTGTTTAGGTACAAGCATGGCCCTGGGGTTAAGAAACTCACTTTGTAACCATGTGACCAAGGGTTCAATCCCACTGTGTGATACTCTAGGCAAGTATTTTCTATAATAGTTCAAGTCCATTAATGCCGTATCAGTAAATTTGGTAGATGGAAACAATATGGAATCCCATCATGTGTATGTATGTATGTATGTATATATATATATATAATATATATATATATATATATATAGACATATATATATCTACATACATACATATATATATATATACATACATATTGGGTTATCTCATAAATACTGTGGATTTATCAATTTCTTGAACTTAATGTTGGAGAGGGATGGAATAAACTACCTGCCTCAACTTCCTATAAAAGTAGGTAGTAATTTTACCTTGTATTTATTCTTAGTGCACATTTTGAAGAGTGCAGTTCAATTTTAGCAGTTATTTTTTCAAAGCTATAATGGAAGTAACAAAGGAGCATATTCAGCATATTTTACTTTATGAGTTCAATGAAGGCAACAACACAACAGAAAGTGCAAAGAATATTAGATACAATATATGAGGAACGGACAATAAGTGTAAGCCAGTGTCAACGGTGGTTCCAGAAATTCCGAGCCAGAATCTGCAGTCTAGAAGATGAGCCTCATCCTGAAAGATCTGTAAAGCTCGATGAGGACGCTCTGCAAACCTTGGTGGAACAAAATCCCATCGTAACAGTTGGGGAACTTGAAGAGAAACTTGGATTTGGTCATTCAACAATTCATCGACAACTGTGTGCCATCAGAAAACTCAACAAATTGGGTTAATGGATTCCTCACAAACTTTCCAAGTCTGATCATGTACAGAGGGCGAATGTGTGCTCTTCTTTGCTGTCACATCTCACGAATGAACCTCTTTTGGGGGCCAAATAGTGACTGGTGAGGAGAAATGGTTTCTCTATAAAAATGTCAAGTGCAGAAGACAATGGGTAGGGAAAGGAGAAACACCAGCACCCCGGGCTAAAGAAGGTCTTCACCCACACAAGGTGTTGTAATCTGTTTGGTGGGATATGAAAGGTTTAGTCCACTTTGAACTTTTAAACCCAAACCAAATGATAACAAAGGTGATAACAAAGCAGCTTGAAAAACGACCATATTTTCAAAAATGGTCGTTTTGAAAAAAAAAACGAACATTTTTGGTTTCAAGACAAAAGGTGTACTTCCATCAGGATAATGCTCAGCCACATACTGTGAGGATGACATTCCAAAGGCTGGAGTAAAATGAATAGGAAACGATACCCCACTGACTATATTCGCTTGTCATTGCTTCATCTAATTATCATTTATTCTGTAGTCTTTAAAATTGTTTGGATAGAAAAAATATGAATTCGGTAGACGAGATCAGAAAAGAGTATTTTTTATCATGGACAGATAAATAGAGGAGCCTTGCAAGTCTACCAATTAGTTGGAAGAGCATTGTAGAAAATAAAGGAAAGTATATTTTAGATTAAAAAAGAACTTTGTTTATTTTAATTTTGAAAAATAAAAGAAGTATAAAAACTGGCATTATTTATGGGATGACCCAATACATACATACATTAATATATATATAATTGAATGTGTATTTGTATATCTGACTTTATGTGTATGTCCACACACAATGCTTGACAGATACTGTTGGTTTGTTGCTTACATTTCTGTAGCTTAGCAGTTCAACAAAAGACACAGAAAGAATAATTACCAAACCCCTAAAGAAATAAGCACTGGATTCGATTTGTTTGACTAAAGCCTCTCCATGGCGACAACTCAATGACTTAAACCTGTAAAAGATAAAAAGACACTCATTTTGTTTTTTTAAATACCGTATTCCAGCAGTTGGTAAGAGGCTACTAAACATGCTGACATCAGAAAAGGCATTTGAATGGAAATGACTGATTCAAAAGAAGTTCTATCTTGTTCATGTTAGCATTGAAGGGAAGATGCAAAAGGACCAGGGAATAAATAATGGCCTTTTCTACTATGGGCTCTAGGGAGGACAAACACAGAAACACACATGCACATATGTATCTATATAACAGATGTTTTTAGTTTCCATGAATCAAATCAACTCACAAGGCTGTGGTCAGCCCAGGGTTATAGAAGATTCTTAGCCAAGGTACCATGCAATGAGACTGAACCAAGAACCATGTGGTTCAGAAGCAAATTTCTTACCTCACAACCACAACTTTTGTAAAAGTTGACTCTAAGAAAACGATATCCCAGTAATTGAGACAAGAAAATTAATCACAAAAATTTAACTATATTCAACATTCAACCATTTTTAAACCACGTTTGTCATGTACACTTTTCAATTCTCTTCTTTATTAATTCAATTCCTTACACCTTAAGCTCTCTCTTAAAAAGTTATCTCCATGTATGGGTATGATTGTACCTATTTAAAGAATGAAAATCTCTCGACACGATGTTGAGTAAAGTGTATTGCAATTAAACTTTGATTAATTATATGTTGTATAGACCAGTTTGCTTAACAACATCAAGTCCTTTCAATACCTTGCGGCTTTGTTTGTTCTTTGAGCCATCATAAGCAAACTGACTTCCCATTTTTTCTTTGAAATAAGTTTGTAAGGGACTTTCTGCTAAACATCAACATCTTGTACAAGTATGCAGCTATTAGGTTTCTTCCAAATGCCCTCCCATTAAACAACTTTCTCACATCTTTGGTGAAAATTTCAAAGGTCGATTGTGTAAATTTCACTTTTAATATTGCTTCGGTTCTTATTCATGATTGTATTTAGATGTGATACATTCTGATTGAAGTCCTGGTTTTTATTCTAGATCTTAGACCAAATTTATTTTAAAACTTTACAAGAAGGGACATTTTTATGGAGATATTGATAATTTTTTTATCCTCTAGCATAGAACTTCTGGATTAGAAGCAAACATGTGTTTAATACTATATTATTGAAGTAGTTTTTGGACAACAAGGTTTTGCACTCAACGTCTTCATTTTGAGTTTTGAACTCATTGATTTCCCCTCAAGATTTTGGAGTGTAGAATCACCATTCGTTTTTTTTTTTACTGCATAATTTAGATGGTACTCTGTGAAATTATTTACCTTATGATGACATATAAATGTTTTATTCTTCAGTGCAGGTTGTTGATATTTTCTGTCATCCATCTGGGTTGCAGGCGTTATTTCATTACCATGTCCTTTGCATGTAATTCCTAGCTTTGCTTTGAGAGTGATAGCAGCTGTATACAGTTGAGTATTGATTGCCCAATACGTTTCATCATACATTTTGATATAACTTCTAGCAATGATATCACCATCTACATTTACTGTTGCATGTATGTCTGTATAATACATGCATGTATGCATAGATATGTGCAGGCATATAAGCATACATGCATGTGCATATGTATGTTCCCACATATACATGTATACATGCAATAACATGTATGTTATTGCATGTTTAGATCTGTGTGCTTTGACTTGGGTATATGTACACAAGAATATGCATGCTTAGCTCCATGTTAGTATATGCACTTATTGCACTTCAAATTCTGAAACATTTTACATATTTTCACAGTGGTTTTGATTGCTTATATCTGTAATTGCCTAACTAGCTGTGTCACCGTTAGATTTTCGAAACCTTGTTTCTCAAGACTGATGCTCAAGTAGTTAGTTATGTATCCAAATGTTCCATTAATTATTAGTGTAAATCTAAATCTATAGCCAGAGTAGAGTAGCTGCTGATGAATCACTCTTTGGACCCAGATGCTTTTTTCTTTCTCAACACAGTGTTCAAATCTACTCAGCCCCGATTTCCCTCATTGTGCATAGTTTCTTTCCTCATTCCCAATTCATTATATCTGGCCTGTTAGAATTGCTGCTTACTAAGGTCTTAACTGCAATATTTTACCAGTTTTCTTTTCCTTGAGTTTATCTTCACCATAGATTTTACTGTACAATATTCTGGCTTGGATATCATCTCTCATTTGTGAGCAATAATAACATAATTAAATTTTTTGACATCTACTTAGGATGTGAGTGACATCCTCAGTGTTGAATTCTACAGTCTTTATCAGTTTTCATGTTGAAGTAGTGGTTGCTTTTATTGTAGTAGTTGTTGCTGCTTACTTTTCCAGTTCTTTAACATTAAATGCCTTGACTATTGCTGAAATAACAAGACAAATATTAATTTAAAAAGTGACATGAAGTAAGAATAGGCAGCCATATTTAA
>NC_043013.1:34025104-34032604 GCF_006345805.1 Octopus sinensis | reverse complement strand
CTGTCTCCCCTATTTATCTATATATCTATCTAGATAGATAGACAAATAGATAGATATATAGATATAAAGATAGATAGATAGATAAGAACAAGAAGTAATAAAAGATGAGAGAGAGGAAGAAAACTGAGTTTGAGTTTCAATATGACACTCGTTATCTATATTTTATTACAAATATATATGTATTTATCTTGTACATTATACATGAATGCAGCAAAATTAGATGGTTATCTATCTTAATATACAGAGATATTCCTACCCAACCACATATACACATAAAAATAAACACACACACATATACTCACCTATATATATATATATATATATATATATATATAATATATATATATATATAATATATATATATATATATATATATATATTTATATATATATAATATATATATATATATTATATATATATATATATATATACATATATATTCACATGTGGACATGTCTACATTCATACATATATCTAAAGTGAGTGACAGAAATGATCTTATGTGTATTTCGTAAACATCTTCTCAAATCTAGAATATTACTGATTAATGCATATAAATGTTATGAGATGGGTTTATACATAAAATTAAAGCCAACTTGTCGTTATAAAAATGTATTATTCTCTTGTGTTAGTAAATATATATACGTTACTTTATTTTGTAATTATTCACATATTAAAATTTGAAATCATAATTATGCCTAATGCATGTATATAGATTCATCCATGTATCCATGCATTCATCTACATACATATATATTCTTGCACTCACATGCTCACTCATGTGTGTTTACATGTATATCCATAAATATATATAGCTGTAATCATATACACACACACACACATACATACATATATATATATCCTATGCATAAACATGTACCTACATACTTATGTATATAGTCATCATCATCTTATATATATATACTCTTTACCCTTTACTCTTTTATTTGTTTCAGTCTTTTGACTGCGGCCATGCTGGAGCACCGCCTTTAGTTGAGCAAATTTACCCTGGACTTATTCTTTGTAAGCCTAGTACATATTCTATTGGTCTCTTTTGCCGAACTGCTAAGTTACGGAGACATGAACACACCAGCATCGGTTGTCAAGCAATGTTGGTGAGACAAACACGGACACACAAACATATACACATGCACATACATACATATGTATACATATATACGACAGGCTTCTTTCAGTTTCCATCTACCAAATCTACTCACAAGGCTTTGGTCAGCCTGAGGCTATAGTAGAAAACACTTGTCCAAAGTGCCACGCAGTGGGACTGAAACCAGAACCATGTGGTTGGTAAGCAAGCTACTTACCACACAGCCACTCCTGCGCCTATATATTTATATATATCATTATCATCGTGTGTATATATATATATATATTTATATATATGTATATACATGCTTCCATTTCCTGAGCGCCTATTAATAATAATACTGTAATTGTTCCATTGTTGTTGTTTTTTTTGTTTCCCGTTTGGATTAAAATTATATATATATATATATATATATATATATATATATAATATATATATATATATGTATATATGTATAGACATATGAGACATATATATATATATATATTTATATATATATATTATATATATATATGTATATATGTATTATAGTAATCTACACTATTATCATTTTGAGCTTCTGGTCATCTTTAAGTGCAATCAGCAGCATCTGGGTCAGAATAATCTTAGAAAGCATCATTATAATATAAATACATTGTGGATTCTATACTTGAATTTTGTATTGAGTGCTTTATTTGAATTTAATCAACTAAGTCAAATTTGAATGGAATTAAGACATCAACTCTTTCCCTCTCTGTCTCTCTCCCTGTCTCTGTTTCTCTCTCTCTCACTCTCTCTCTCTCTCTCTTTCTCTCTCTCCCCCTGTCTATATGCATATTATATTATATATATATATGTGTATGTTTGTATTTATATATGTAAATATACCTGAGATGTCATTAGCAGGTAAGTATGATCTGATAGCTTGTGCCACACTTTCACTAATTCTTTTAAAGGGCCCATGTAATCATGAACAGACACAGTCATTCTCTGGACTCTCATTGAGATTGTGAGAGATACAAGTAGGTAGAGTGGGACACCTACCATCAGTCAAATAATTCTCATTTTCATTTCTATATGCTGGAGCAATGTGAAACGATGCTCCTTGTCCAAGGATACAACTCTCTACAAGATCCAGGAAATGAACTCACAACTTTATGTTCATGAGCTTCAAAGCCTAACGTATACTCTTTTCCTCTTTTACTTCTTTCAGTCATTTGACTGTGGCCATGCTGGAGCACTGCCTTTAGTCAAGCAAGTAGACCCCAGGACTTATTCTTTGTAAGCCTAGTACTTATTCTATCAGTGTTTTTTGTCAAACTGCTAAGTTACAGGGACGTAAGCACACCAGCATCGGTTGTCAAGCGATGTTGTGGGGACAAACACAACCACACAAACATACACACACACACACACATATACATATATATACATGTATACAGGCTTCTTTCAATTTCCGTCTACCAAATCCACTCACAAGGCTTTGGTCGGCCTGAGGCTATAGTAGAAGACACTTGCCCAAGATGCCACTCAGTAGGACTGAACCCAGAACCATGTGGTTGGTAAGCAAGATTCTTACCACACAGCCACTCCTACGCCTATATGTATGCCTTTGTTTAAAATTGAATTTTGTTATAAAGAGTATTCCTAACGTTAAAAGCAAGAGCAGTGCTTGCATCTATGGTTAATTCATTTGTTCATTAAGGTGTGGATGGCATGTTCATATATCAAGTATAGGGTTTCTGCTTTTTTCATTTCAAGTAGTCTTGTTTTAGAGCAAGTGCTGATTGATGCAGTGATTAAAATAAACAGTCACTTAGATTGATTTCGAATTACATGCTCAGACCATCACAAGGTCCTCTCTAATGTCTTCTGCCTTTACAACTTTCTTCAGTTGCTGCTACAGAAGTAATGATTTTTGTACAACATGAAGCTGAAGATAATCAACACAATTTTAAAGGGAAATTAGGTAGGAATAGGAACAAAAATTATCCCAGATTGATTAATGGTCTTGCAGATTGGTATTTGCAGAAGCACAACCTTGCCATTGATCAACACTGTGTGATACAAGGCCAATAGATTGATAATGTTGCTTGGAGTTTGGTTCAGTCAAAACTTCATGGTGGACATAGACTGAGTGGAGATCAGGGATCAGTGTGGCTATTCTCGGATGGAAATTAACTGAGGGGAAAGTTATCTTAGAAAAGTGGTGGCATACATTAGCTCTACCATATATCACCTTATGATTGCCATCTTGTCATGCTTCATGTTTTTTATCAGATGAGATTGAAGCATTTGTCATTCTACTTCATATGGAAAGTACACATTTCTGCATCAATCTGGGAATCTATCCGCTACCAACATCTTCTTCATGCAGGGTTTCATTTGACATGGCTGGGGGATTTGCAGATAAGAACAGAGACTGATATTTACAGATATTTCTGGATGATGAGCAGTATAGTTCCTTTTGCTTTGCATGCTTTCTGCAGAGTGCAATTCTATCCAGGTGCTGAAGTCCTAGGTTAGTTGAAAGCAGAATCTGAGTTCTTGATATCTGGGATGTTGATGTTATTCACCACCTTAAGAGGAAGAGTGATGATATCCTCATGGAAACTTTGGCTATTCACAAGAACTACCTAACTGCCTGTTCTGTGGGAGTTTTTGGCCCTGGTTAAATAGATAAATTCTTGAATTCCTGGACAAGTAGTACTTCTGCGAGGTATTGTTGATTCAGAATAAATCCAGAAGTCACTGTGGTACTGTTAGACCCCTTTTGATATGCATACCATACAATGAAACCTTTATCATGTATGTTATCCATGTCTGGGCATTGCTGTGTTGTGGAGTTTTTTCAAACTGCTGTTGTTATTCCATCTTTGAGCAAGACTTGACTGCTATGTCAAACTGAACAAGTAATAAAGGGAAACTTCTTTTGTTAAGTGGAGGTGCGTGGCTTAGTGGTTAGGGGTCAGCATCATGATCGTAAGATTGTGGTTTCGATTCCTAGACCGGGTGATGCGTCATGTTCTTGAGCAAAACACTTCATTTCACATTGCTCCAGTCCACTCAGCTGGCAAAAATTAGTAACACTGCGATGGACTGGCATCCCATCCAGCTGGAGAACACATACACCATGGAAACCGGAAAACTGAGACCATGAGCCTGGCTAGGCTTTAAAAGGGTGCATTTATTTATTTATTTATTCCATCTTTGAGCAAGATTTGACAGCTATGTCTAACTGAACAAGTAATAAAGTGAAACTTCTTTTGTTAAGCTTAGTTTTGGCTATTGTTTTTGTTGTTGTTATTCAACCCCAAGTCAATACAGTTTCAGCAAACCTATAAAAGATTTTTCAGTTGTGCCTGCCCAGGCCATTTACTTCTCTGCAGGCACTGAGTATCTAGTACTACATTATCCAATGTGATATTTTATTTAACACTTTAGAACTCAAACCAGCCAAAATATTTAATTTGTTTGATATTGAAGCAGACCAGATACAGCCTCTCACCTCAGTCTTACAATGTTATTGTTAAACTAAACAATCTCATCATCAAACTCCCTAAGCATCATGATAATAATGCATGATTAATTCAAAGCAATATAAATAAACGATCATTACATTTCACAGAATAATCTATATATTAAAGGGTTAATGATAGTAAGGCATGATTTGGAAGAAATTTTGGCTACTATTTCTAGTAGTTCAAACAACCATGTTGAGACCCACCGGCACACTGAAGGATATATTTCTTGTTTATTGACATGTTTGGTGGTTAGTTTTCTAGCGTTTGTGATTGCTCGGGGATGCTAATTAATATATTCCTATCATAGTTGATGATGACCACCACTCCAGTTGATGATGTGGATGGTGATGATGATGATGAGATGATAATGATGATCATGATGATGACAACGATGGTTTTACTGCTATTGATGTCAATGGAATTAAGTTTTTTTTTTCCTGATATTTCTTTGTCTCTCTGTCTGTCTTCCCCCATTCTCTCACTCTCTCTTTCTCTCTCTTTCTCTTTCCCCATTGTTTTATCTCAGCTCAGCCCCCCCCCTCCGTACTTCATTTACTTTCCCCACCAACGCCTCTCCGACTTACACCAGAACACCATCACTTTTCTCCACTGACATATATGATGTTAAATTATGTCAGCAACACCTGTTTGAATAAAACACCTCCTGATATATTCCAGTGTGAGTCCCAAGGCAACGTACACTATGAGTTCATACATTGACAGCTCTACAACCAGAACACTGTTGTTGTCGTTATTGTTATTATTTTCTACTAGAATGTAATGATTCTTGTATATATTTTCCTCTTTCACAATTCAATACTCAATATGAATAGTTATTGTTGTTGGTGTTGTCGATGTAATATTTGTTTTTATATAAAGTGCATTTAGATGCATATACATATATATATATATATGTGTGTGCGTGTGTGTGTGTGTGTGTGTATATATATACATATATATATATAGCATATATATATATATATATATATATAGCATATATATATATATATATATATATCATATATATATGAATTATAAATACTTGTGTATAGATATATGTAAAAATATACTTATATTCATATCTACACATACAATTTATTTATATACATACATTCTCTCTCTCTCTCTCTCTCACACACACAGACACACTCACACATTCACACACACACACACAGTGCTACTGCTTGTGTTAAAAGTTTTTCTTGTTTAATAATCATTTGTTTATCATGGTTTTTTGAATGACAAAAGTATAAAAATTTTATGAAGTATATTTTTTATCGCAATATTTCATGCTTTACAAATTCATATATGTATATATACAAAGATAGATTGATAGATGGATAGATAGATAGATAGATAGATAGATAGATAGATAGATAGATAGATAGATAGATAGATAGATAGATAGATAGATAGATAGATAGATAGATAGATAGATAGACAGACTGGCAGACAAACAGACAGATAGATATAAAGGATGAGAAAGAGAGCGAGATATATATGTTACTTTTTAAAATTTAAATAGGCTATATAGGCACATGTTTACTTATAGATACAAATATATATATATATATATATATATATGCATTTGTATGTATATATGCATTTATGTGTATGTATATATATATATACACATATAAGTATATAGAGACTTAGTAATTTTAATATTTCTATTATGTATATATATGTATTTGTGTATACATATATTCATATGCATGTATTTATGTATATTTGTATATACATATTAATGTATGTATATATATATGTGTGTGTGTATACATTTACATGTGTGTTTGTGTGTGTTTGAGTGTGTGTGTGTGTATATATTTGTGTGTGTGCATGTGTATCGCTGTGTGTGTGTGTGTGTGTAGGTATAAGGCCAAGTTAGTATGGCTTCTTGAACCATTATTGCATTGCGTTCTTGACCAAAGCACTTCACTTCACATTGTGCTTGTCCACTCAACTGAGAATGTGTAAACTTGCAATGGACAGACTTCTTGGTCAAGGATAATACTGGACTGCCTGGTGGGCAGTCCAGTATTATCTGTTTCTTTATTGCCCACAAGGGGCTAAACATAGAGGGGACAAACAAGGACAGACAAATGGATTAAGTCGATTATATCGACTCCAGTGCATAACTGGTACTTAATTTATCGACCCCGAAAGGATGAAAGGAGGTCTACTTTGCCTTTCATCGTTTCGGGGTCGATAAATTAAGTACCAGTTACGCACTGGGGTCGATGTAATCGACTTAATCCATTTGTCTGTCCTTTTTCGTCCCCTCTATGTTTAGCCCCTTGAGGGCAATAAAGAAACGGATAATACTGGACTGCCCACCTAGCCAGTGGTGTGTCATCATATGAGAGTTATAAGAAAACGAAGAAACATTGTTACCAGCTGTATATAACAATGCCCAATGTTCTGCTCCATACATTGATACAATGATTTCAAAATGCTGAGAATTATGAAGAAGACGGCGAACTGAAATATGAGGTGCAGTGCTGCACTCAAGATAGGAATACCCACCACAACAAAATGGATATCCTAAAACCAAGGTTCCATGTAAAAAGCATTGGTGTTGGTGCTGGTGCCACATAAAAAGCAATGGTGATGGCACCACTTAGAAAGCACTGCAGATAGTGCCATGTAAAAAGCACCCAGTACACTCTGTAAAGTGGTTGAGATGAGGAAGGAAATCCAACTGCGGAAAGCAAGCCAAAACAGACTACTATGGAACCTGATGAGGCCCTGGGCCTTGCCAGTTCCTCTCAAGCCGTCCAACCCATGCCAGCATAGCATAGAACACAGACATTAAATGATGATGATGATGGTATATACGTACATGTGTATATGTAGTGGGCGTATCAATAGGTGCAGGCATTTTACTTCAGA
>NC_043013.1:33997604-34012604 GCF_006345805.1 Octopus sinensis | reverse complement strand
AATGGATGTAAATAACAAGGAGAAACTCGTCATTTTCGCTGGTATGCCTTTAATTTAATTAATTTAGTAGTTTTAGTAAAACTAGTAAATTGAAACGATCGTAAATGCTACCTTCTTCTTTGTTAATTAATTAGATTAAAGGCATACCAGCAGAACCAACGAGTTTCTCTTTGTTATTTACATCCATTTTCTTCTTATATATAACCTAAACTACGGTTTACTCACTGAACTACCTGCTGCCGTGCACCTTTACAAAGGACTGTACTGACTCAGGTAACTACCAGCAGCGGCATTGGATTTATTTATTCCTAAGAGGTTTTAAACTCCTCTAACTGACACCTACATAACACACACACACACCACACACACACATATATATATATATATATTATATATATATATATACACACACACACATACATATACATCAGCATGGCCACAGCTCTGAGCTGAAACTAGAGAAAAAAATACATACACACAACACACACATGTATATGTATAAACAAATATGTACAAATATTAATGTACATAAACACAACTTATAAATTCTAAGATAGCTTGGATGGCATGTTTCTTGTGCAGCTGTAGCTAACATTTACATTGTTCCTGTTGAAAATATTGTATCCATAATGTATTGAGATGTTTCACATTTGCGGCTAGATTTAGGTGAAGAACAGGTAGTATTCCTTTACCTAGCATTGTTTGGATTTTGGATCATTTGAGAGGTTTTGCTTACAAATTCCAACTGTTTCAAACTGCTCATTTCAGAGTTTTAATGCAAATTAATTTGCTTGGTGGAACATTGCTTTATTGGGGTATTGTGAGGAGATTTTCTAGTTCATATTACTGTCTCATTTTCTGATTATTATAGGTAGACATTGAGAATAAATGACTAAAATCTACTATTTATTCAATAGGTTTCTCTGGATTATATATTCAAACATATATTTATATCATTCTCATAACATTCACTTTTCCATAACTGCATATATATACATATATATGTATATATATAATATATATATATATATATATATATATATATATATATATATGTGTGTGTATATATATATATATATGTATATGTGTGTGTGTGTACACATACGCACACATATATGCACACATATATATATATATGTGCGTGTGTGTCTATGTATATGAGAACAAACTTATTCACATACTTCAATCATATTTTATTAAACAGGATCCAAAATTTTTTCATCCAAATGAAACTAAAATCAAGCCAAACCATAACTGAACCATTCTCTTCCTGTATCTTACTTTTCTTCAACAACAACAACAACAAAAAAAAAAACACCAACCCAATACAAACATTTTTCTATCAGTTAAAAAAAATAAACATAAAACAGATATAAAAATAATAATTGCTGTATAAAAAAAGAACAACAAAAAATCAAGAAAAAAAAAACTAACCAAAAGAACTTATATAACTAACTGATGAATAATACATTATTGTTATACACTAAGAAATATTCAGTTTTGGTGTCGCACTTGAATAAATTTGTCGAATTGTATATATTTTATGGGTTTCAAATTCGCCATCACCATCGCTAAAAACTGAGTTGCTTTTTTTTTGCACCACAAACTAATGTTTTGTGAATGGCTAAATAAACAATGATATGAATGATATCAATGATATGAATTTTACGAATGATATGAACAAATAAACGTATAACTACTCAACTAAGTAAATTGTGTGTGTTTGTGTGCGACTATATACATGCATTTCTGTCTGTATACATAAAGATATATGTATTACATATACATATATATATATATATATATATATTATATATATATATATAGAGAGAGAGAGAGAGAGAGAGAGAGAGAGAGAGAGATGAGATATGTACATATATACACACATATATATACACACACATATATATACATATATATAGAGAGATGTAAATATGTACACACAGACAGAAATATATATATATATACATATACATACACACATATATAGACACACATTCACACATACAAACACACACCTATGTGTATACATATACATACACACACACACACATATATATATATGTAATATACAGATATATATATGTAATAATATAAAAAATATATACATCTGTATGTATATTTGGAGTTATGTCTACGTAACAATTTGGTTTTGCAATTTCTCTTTTAAACCATTATAATTGGCTTCCATTTTCGCAATGTCAGTACAATATTTTGCATTCTATCAAATATTTATATGAAGCCAAAAGAGTGATTAATATGAAAACTGATGGCAGCAGATTGATTAACAAAAAAAAATATGTACTCATGCACATTCTTCACAAACATATGCATAAACAGAACATGATATGCATATTCATATATGCATACGGATACATCCTCGTGTATACACATCATGACATAATTATAAGCATTGTGATATAAAATGAAAGAACCTCAAAACATGAGCATCATCCTCATAATTATTGTCATCGTCGTCGTTGTCATCGTCATCGTCATTGTCATCCTCATCGTCATGATCATCCTCATCATCATCACCACCATCCTTTTATGTCTGTGTTTTTTATGCTTATATGATTTGTATAAAAGTCTTCTGCAGCAGAATACCACACACTAACTGATGTAAACTCCCTGCCGCTTCCTTTGCAAAGTTCAACCCCCCACCCTGGCCAGAGATCCTTACTCTTATTTTCCACAATCTTCTTTCTACGAGGATCTCCTATGCCACTGTTTGCCCTGGTGTTGTCCTTCATATACATCACATATCCAAACGCCAGCACTCTCTTCGGTCTTAAACCACTACACACAAATTCTCTTCTATTTTGTTTTTCTCTCACATCATTTGTGCTCCACCATTCATTCATTTATAGGAACAATTTACATCCAGACATGGATATAATTTCCATAGAAGAGCTGCAAATATAACCTTAACAAACAATGTAAAAGTGCACAGCTAACACAGTAAAACATGGTATTGACTTATAAAAACGTTTAATATACTTTGTATTATATTATGCTTACATAGCAAGATACCACGTACCAATCAGCCATTAATATTTATGAACCAGAAGGCAGTGATCGGGCAGAAACGTTAGTACACCGGGTGAAATGCTTAACGGTATTTCGTCTGACTTTACATTCTGAGTTCAAATTCCACCATGGTTGACTTTGTCTTTCATTCTGTTGGGGTCGATAAATTAAGTACCAGTTGTGTACTGGGGTCCTTCTAATCGACTGCCCCCCTTCCCCAAAATCTCGGGCCTTGTACCTAGAGTAGAAAAGATTCTCTTTTTAAAAAAGGCAGCGAGCTGGCAGAAACGTTAGTATGCTGGTCAAAAGGCTTAGCGGTATTTCGTCTGTCTTTACATTCTGAGTCCAAATTCCACCACGGTTGACTTTGCTGTTCATCCTCTCGGGTCGATAAATTAAGTACCAGCTGTGTACTGGGGTCGATCTAATCGACTGGCCCCCTCCCCCAAAATCTCGGGCCTTGTGCTTAGAGTAGAAAAGATTCTCTTTTAAAAAAAAGGCAGCGAGCTGGCAGAAATGTTAGTATGCTGGGCAAAAGGCTTAGCGGTATTTCGTTTGTCTTTACATTCTGAGTCCAAATTCCACCAAGGTTTGACTTTGTCTTTCATTCTCTCAGGGTCGATAAATTAAGCACCAGTTGCATACTGGGTCGATCTAATCGACCAGCCTCCTTCCCCCAAAATTTCGTACCTTATGCCCAGAGTAGAAAAGAATATTTATATACCAGCTTCCAGGAATGTGTTTATTATGTACAGTTGGTATATCCAATAACGTTAAACAGCTGTATTTTGTGGCTATTTTATCAAGGAGTTCGTGCATGATTAAGGGGTTAGATGGTTGCTGATAAAAGGGACAGAATCTCCCGAAATATGGCATATGGGCCCATTACCCATTTTTTCATCTTTGATCATATTGTTTGTTTACATCTGACGTTTTGGATAAGAAAGGTCATAACAAAAATCAGTGATGGCTATAATTTCCATAGAATATTTGTAGAGATTACCTTAACAAGTGATGTAAATCGCACTGCTAACACAGTAGAATATGGTTATTGACTTATAAAAATGCTTAAATATATTATGGTTGCATAACTAAATACCATGTGCCTACAAGTCTTTACTACGGTTCCACTATCTTCTTTCAGCCTTCATACATCCTCTACATTCAATGCACAATAGTATACTATTAGCTGTAAGTAAAGGGGTGATAATATACTACTGCATGGAAGAAAATGCAATAGTATGCTATCACCCCTTTACTTGCAGCCATTAGTATACTGTAACCCCTTTATTTGCAAAAACAATAATTCTATAAACTTGCAAAGCCCTCTCCTGACACTGGTTACTATACTATTGCAATTCATATTTACTATTACTATTACTCTTTTATTCTTTTGCTTGTTTCAGTCATTTGATTGCAGCCATGCTGGAGCATCGCATTTAGCCAAGCAAATCGACCCCAGGACTTATTCTTTGGAAGCCTAGTACTTATTCTATCGGTCTCTTTTCCTGCACCGCTAAGTTACAGGGATGTAAACACACCAGCATTAGTTGTCAAGCAATGCTAGGGGGACAAACACAGACACACAAGCATACACACACACATACACTTTTTTCTCTCCTTGTTTTTTTTCTGTGTATCTTTCTGTCGAAGAGCATAGGCTCGAAACGTAAAAGACTTTTTCTATTCCTAAGTGCTATACTAATACATTTGTTTCTTTGTACTTCACCTGCCTTCATCTTTTGTTTATTTTCGTAAACTTTCCCTTTATATATATATATATATACTCATATATACGACGGGCTTCTTTCAGTTTCTGTCTACCAAATCCACTCACAAGGCTTTGGTCGACCCGAGGCTATAGTAGAAGACACTTGCCCAAGGTGCCATGCAGTGGGAGCGAACCCGGAACCATGTGGCTGGTAAGCAAGCTACTTACCACACAGACACTCCTGCACTTATAAAAGGATAGAAAGACCTAGGTTTCCAAACTGGTCACCCATCTAAGTACTAACTAGACTCGATGTTGCTTAACTTCGGTGATCGAACAAGAACCATTGTTTTCAAAGTGATATGGCCATAAACAATTGATTAAATCATCTTGATAACAGGAGTTTCTAGCCATTTGTAATGAGCCTACCCATAATCTGAAAAATGTTGGTCTGACTACTAACCATACTTGTGTAGCTGCTACTCTTGAAGTTCATATTTTTTAAGTGTGCATGTATTTTTGTTTCATCTCTGGTATCCTACTAGTTACACTGAATCCTTACATTGAATCCAGAATTCTTACATATTTCTTTGTGCATATTGATCATGATTGCTTTCCATTTAGTGGTAGATTTCTCTTGCTAAGACATTTGTCTTTGGTAGAATTACTTTTGGATTTACTTTTTACTGTCTGTTAGGGGTCTTGCTTTGGCATTTCCAATTTTTCTCTTGTATTCCAAGGGATTTGGCTATGAGAACTAGATAGATAGCTTGGATGCAGGAAATCTAAAGAACAACTGATGTTGGACTGTTTTGGAATTACACACATGCACACACAAACAAGCATACATGTACACATGTATGCATGCACACATACGTACACACATGCAAACACACACACACACACACACACACATACACACACACACAAGTCTGAAAATAAATCAACAGAGAAGTACTGTGGTTTATTCATCTCTCTTCAGTCTTTCTATTAATTTTCTTTCTCTTAAGAATTTGTTATAACTTTTAAAAGAATGTTTTTTTCAAAATGTAACCACAAAATTCCACGACAAAGTGATTGCCATTGCTTTTCTGTGAGATCTGATAGAATATTGTATCATATTTATTGTCCTTTTTTCCATAGAGAAAATGATAAAATTTTTACAGCAACAAATTGCAAATGGGAATCCTCTATGTAATCTGGGTTTCATTTGTGATTGAAATCATAGACCTATTCTCCAGATAAATTTTAGTTAGCACAAGAGCATGAGGATATTGTGGTTTATACCACAGTTCACCAATTGGAGTGGTTGAACCCATTATCAAAAACGTTCTTTCTATGATTACTCCCATTTTTTCTTGTCAGTGTGATTCTTGATCTACATTGTCCAGCAAGTGTGACCTTTTTAAATATAAGTTGGAATTTGAAGATTATGAAATTGAAGATATAAAATTATGTTTGTAAATTAACAAGTATTAGTGTAAAACTACTTGCGTATGTTTCAATAAAGTTTTGCAGAAAATGAGAAAGGGAAAGTGAAACTACATTTTATTAGCCAGTTTACAGTTTTCACCTTTGTGAAGTTTAAATTATGTTCATCAATGCATCTATTAGTCCATGTGGTGGAAGAAACATGTTGGATTAATTTTAAAATAGAAATGTTGCTTATGTCATGTTCACACTAGGTATGTAATGCTGCTTTGTGTGTTTCATATCACATATTTTGTTTTGATAGAGACATATATTGGTTATTTTTTTTCAATAAGTTATATTCTGATTTATACAAAATAAAGGTTCTTTCTTTCTAGGAGGAAGGATATTTAATTTAGATATCTGATAAACTTGTAACAAATTTCTGATAAAAAAAAAAAAATCAGCTTTACACAGCATGTGTCAAATCAGTGGTTAGATTTTTAAAAATAGAAGATAGGAATATAATCAGTATTTTAGGTTAATTAAAATATGTTTCTTTTATTGTTTTATTACTTTTCCATTATTGAGTCAGTATATTTTAGAATCGAGAGACTGAATCATTTAGTAAAACTACTCCTCCAAAATTTCTATACACAGACTCAAGGGACTTATTCTTGCATATGGTTCCCTGATCTGCTTTTGGTGTACCAACATTCTCTTCCTAGGTGACATGCTTGTTTGTCCAGTATAGTCTTCACAGAAACATTTACCTGTTGTAATGCATTACTAAGTTGTTATCATTACAATAAAATTTGCTTTGAGTTTTTGGAAAAGAGATATTTGTAATTCACTAATAAAGAGATGGTAGTGTGTTAAGCAAAATGAAATTGGTATATTTAATATATTGTATCCTTCACAGAGCCAGAGTACTTCAACTTGCACTTCAGAGGAAACTTGATTCATCTGAAGAAATGAACATTTAAAAGTTCTACATACATATACATGTATGTATGTATGTATGTATGTATGTATGTATGTATGTATGTTGTATGTATGTATGTATTATGATGTATGTATGTATGTATGTATGTATGTATGTGTGTGTGTATGTGAGAAGTATATACACATACAAAGGTGTCTTTGAGCTACAGATGCATAACCTTTCTGAGTTCTGTTGTATATCAATTCCCAATTCTTGGATGGGACGCCATTCTACTGCAGGAATACTTATTTTGTACAAGCTACCAGCATCGCCTTACTGGCACTTGTGCCGGTGGCACGTGAAAAATCATTCGAGCAAGGTCGTTGCTAATGCTGCTGGACTGGGTCCTGTGCAGGTGGCATGTAAAAAACACCATTTGAACATGGCCATTGCCAGTACTGCATGATTGGTCCTCGTGCTGGTGCCACATAAATGCACCCACTATACTCTCGGAGTGGTTGGCGTTAGGAAGGGTATCCAGCTGTAGAAACTGCCAGATCAGATTCGATACTGGTGCAGCCATCTGGTTCGCCAGTCCTCAGCCAAATCGTCCAACCCATGCTAGCATGGAAAGCAGATGTTAAACCATGATGATGATGATGATGATGTTGAGCAGGCTGGAGCAATGGGGAATGGAGTGCTTTGCTCAAGAACACAACACATTTTCAGATCCTGAAATCAAAACCACATCCTTATGATTACGAGTGCAACTCCTAACCACAAAGCCATACACCTCCACTATATATATATATTGGCATAATGAACCTCCCAAGATAAAATTATATATATGTGTGTGTGTATAGGTGGTCCATTCACATACACAGCAGCTCTCACAAACACACACATGGAAAAGAGTGAGCTGGTATACACGTGAAAACCAGTATCTTCAGAAATCATCTCGGCACATATTTGTACATTGTTCCAGGCACGATTACGTAGCTATAATAATTATGTTTGATTTATATAGTATATGAATGTACATATCAAAGCATTATATATCTTGACATGAATGTACTTGTGTATGTAAGAGTATGTTTGTGTTGTATGTGTGTGTGTGTGTGTATGTTTGCATATACGTATATGTACATGTGTATGTATATATATATATATATATATATATATGTGTGTGTTTGTATGAATATGTGTGTATATATTTATACAGATAGATATTCATACGCACATACATATGCATACATATATATATACATACGTACATATATGTATATATATATACATTTATATATATACATATATATATATACATTATATATATATATACATATATATATATACATACGTACATATATGTATATATATATATATATATATATATATACATATATATATATATATTATATATATATATATATATATATATATATATATATATATATATTATATATATATATATGCTTTTTCATCTTAATTCAAATAAATGGTAAAACAAATATACAGACAGCTGCATGTATATATAGTTTGACATTGATTGAACATTGTGTATATGTATATATATATATATGAATACATACATATATATATACATATATAAATGTGTGTTAGTGTGTGTGTATATATATATATATAATATATATATATATATATATATATATATATATATATATAATATTCAGAGAGAAAAGAGAGAGAGAGAGAATGTGTTTGCCCAATGGTTGTTTGTATTGTGAGTGTGTGTGAGAGAGTGAATACATGTTGTTTTTCTGCCAATAGATATGTTTGTGTGTAAGTGTTTTTTCTGATAAGTGATTGTATTGTGGTATAAAATGTTTATCTTCTTTGAGCTTCCGCAATTAAAGTACATTATAACAACGTTCAAAGACGGAACAATAAGAATTACCAGACTAATGAGGTAACATTAATACTAGCAGCAGCAACAGCCACCAGAATACCAACAACAACAACAATGATAGCAAAAATTATATCTTGTCATGTAAATATATGTGTGTGTATGTGTGTGTGTTTGTATATACGTATATGTGTGTGTGTATGTGTTTGTAAGTGTAGTGTGTGTGCGCATGTGTTTATGTCAGTGCAGGTTAGTGACTATTTATTATTTCTGTTGTCTCCCTTAATATCATAGCTTAGCAGTTCAACAAAAAGAAATCGATGAATTAGCTATGAACTGATGTAATCACTTTGTTCAATGTGATCAACAAAAAATCTCTGAAATGTAGTACCCCAGAATGGCTGCTGTCCAGTGAGTTATACCAGTGAAAGCATAAAAGAATATTAGCTTATCTTGTCAGATATAAACTATCAAATAAAGGATTGCCATTGCCAATAAGGTTCGTTTATAGTCATGCACAGCCAGGACTGACCTGGGGCTAAATAACAAGATTAAAACACAATATTTCATTTATCCACTATTTTGAAACATATTGCATAACAGCAAGAACTATGCTGATATCAGGAAACAAAATTTACTTCGCAAGGCTGTCATATCTTCATATATGCATTCAACAATTGGTTTATTGAATTCATTCATTTGATGGTTGTCAGACTGGAGCACCAAGTTTGAGTGCTTCATTTGTTTTCATCAATACTAGTACTTTGTCTGGCACCAAAGAGTGGCTGTGTGGTAAGAAGTTTGTTTGCCAACCACATGGTTCTGGGTTCAGTCCTACTGTAGTGCACTTTGGACAAGTGTCTCTGTGGCTTTGGCCAATCAAATCCTTGTGAGTAAATTTGGTAGAGTAAAAAAACAGAAAGTAGCCTGCCTGCCATATGTGTGTGTGTGTGTGTGTTGTGTGTGTGGTGTGTGTGTGTCTTTGTGTCTGTGTTTGTCCTCTACATCCACTTTACAACTGGTGTTGGTGTATTTATGGCACCATAACTCAACGGTTCATCAAAAAAAAAAATGATTGAATAAGTACCAGGCTTATAAAAAGTATACTGAGGTCAAATCATTTGACTAAAATTCTTAAGGTGGTGCCCCAGCATGGCCAGAGTCTCATGACTGGAATAATAAAAGACAGAAAAAGATGAACTGTAAAGCAAGATTAGCATTGCAACTATATGGTTTGGGTTCACTCCCAGTGCAAGGTACATTGGGCAATGCTTTCTAATATAAGCCTTGGGCACACCAATGCCTTGTGACTGACTTTGATACAAGGAAACTGTACAAAACCCTATTGTACATATATGTATGTGTGTGTGTATGTGTGTATGTATATATATATATATAATATATATATATATATATATTATATATATATATATCAGAGAGAAAAGAGAGAGAGAGAGAGAGAATGTGTTTGCCCAATGGTTGTTTGTATTGTGAGTGTGTGTGAGAGAGTGAATACATGTGTGTTTTTCTGCCAATAGATATGTTTGTGTGTAAGTGTTTTTTCTGATAAGTGATTGTTATTGTGGTATAAAATGTTTATCTTCTTTGAGCTTCCGCAATTAAAGTACATTATAACAACGTTCAAAGACGGAACAATAAGAATTACCAGACTAATGAGGTAACATTAATACTAGCAGCAGCAACAGCCACCAGAATACCAACAACAACAACAATGATAGCAAAAATTATATCTTGTCATGTAAATATATGTGTGTGTATGTGTGTGTGTTTGTATATACGTATATGTGTGTGTGTATGTGTTTGTAAGTGTAGTGTGTGTGCGCATGTGTTTATGTCAGTGCAGGTTAGTGACTATTTATTATTTCTGTTGTCTCCCTTAATATCATAGCTTAGCAGTTCAACAAAAAGAAATCGATGAATTAGCTATGAACTGATGTAATCACTTTGTTCATGTGATCAACAAAAAATCTCTGAAATGTAGTACCCCAGAATGGCTGCTGTCCAGTGAGTTATACCAGTGAAAGCATAAAAGAATATTAGCTTATCTTGTCAGATATAAACTATCAAATAAAGGATTGCCATTGCCAATAAGGTTCGTTTATAGTCATGCACAGCCAGGACTGACCTGGGGCTAAATAACAAGATTAAAACACAATATTTCATTTATCCACTATTTTGAAACATATTGCATAACAGCAAGAACTATGCTGATATCAGGAAACAAAATTTACTTCGCAGGCTGTCATATCTTCATATATGCATTCAACAATTGGTTTATTGAATTCATTCATTTGATGGTTGTCAGACTGGAGCACCAGTTTGAGTGCTTCATTTGTTTTCATCAATACTAGTACTTTGTCTGGCACCAAAGAGTGGCTGTGTGGTAAGAAGTTTGTTTGCCAACCACATGGTTCTGGGTTCAGTCCTACTGTAGTGCACTTTGGACAAGTGTCTTCTGTGGCTTTGGCCAATCAAATCCTTGTGAGTAAATTTGGTAGAGTAAAAAAACAGAAAGTAGCCTGCCTGCCATATGTGTGTGTGTGTGTGTGTGTGTGTGTGTGTGTGTGTGTGTCTTTGTGTCTGTGTTTGTCCTCTACATCCACTTTACAACTGGTGTTGGTGTATTTATGGCACCATAACTCAACGGTTCATCAAAAAAAAAAATGATTGAATAAGTACCAGGCTTATAAAAAGTATACTGAGGTCAAATCATTTGACTAAAATTCTTAAGGTGGTGCCCCAGTATGGCCAGAGTCTCATGACTGGAATAATAAAAGACAGAAAAAGATGAACTGTAAAGCAAGATTAGCATTGCAACTATATGGTTTGGGTTCACTCCCAGTGCAAGGTACATTGGGCAATGCTTTCTAATATAAGCCTTGGGCACACCAATGCCTTGTGACTGACTTTGATACAAGGAAACTGTACAAAACCCTATTGTACATATATGTATGTGTGTGTGTATGTGTGTATGTATATATATATATATATATATATATATATATGTCCCAGCATGGCCGCGGCCTTTGGGCTAAAACATTTTTAAGGTTTAAGGATTTTATATATGTGTATATATAAGTATATATATATATAAATTAGAAAAAACAACCCCACCATTTATCAATTCAATAATGAAAAATTACATATTATAGAGAGATTAAATATAAGATAAAAAATATAACAATGATTTAATAATATGCAAAATAGTAAATAAATAAAACGTGCTACAGGAACATAAACACACCAACAGCAGTTGTCAACCAATGGTGGTGGGGAGGACAAATAAAACACACAAAGACATATATATATATGTATATGTATATATATTCTTTAATTCGTTTATTTGTTTCAGTCATTTGACAGTGGCCATGCTGGAGCACCGCCTTTAGCCGAACAGATCAACCCCAGGACTTATTCCTTGTAAGCCTAGTACTTATTCTATCAGTCTCTTTTGCCAAACTGCTAAGTTACAAGGACATAAACACACTAACATCAGTTGTCAAGTGATGGTGAGGGTAGACAAACACAGACACACAAGCATATACATATATATATATATTGAGAAAAAAAGTCATCAGAATTTTGGAAAAAAAATTTTTTTATCTCTTCATTATTATTAGTACTTTCGTTCCTTTCTCGAACTTATCAGATAAGATTTTATTTGACAAGTTCGAGAAAGGAGCGAAAGCGCTAATAATAATAAAGAAGTAAAATTATTTCTTTACCAAAATTCTGACAACTTTTTTCTCAATATTCAATTTCTGTATATCACACTTAACACACACACTCTCTCTCTCTCTCTCTCTCTATATATATATATATATATATATAGAGAGAGAGAGAGAGAGAGAGAGAGAGAGTGTATATATATATATATTGATAGAAATGCTAAGACAACAAAAGAAAAAGACCTCGATATAATGTAAATAGAGGAATTTATCTGTAAAAATAATATGTGACAATCATTCGGTAGCCATGATAAAATTCCAAGTTTTGGATGTCGGAATGGAAACCCACGCCGCCATCTCTTCAGTTATCCAACCATCGAAAAAAATTTTTTTTTGGTGACCAGATAACTGAAGAGATTGCAGCGTGGGTTTCCATCCCAACATCCGAAACTCGGAGTTTTATCATGGCTACTATATAAGTGTCACATATTATATTTACAGATATATATATATATATATATATATATATAAAATATTATTAGAGACAAAACCACTATTTTGCAAAACAAACAAGGAAGACTTATTAAAATTTTATGTATTGATTAAGTCTTTCCTTGTTTGTTTTGCAAAATAGTGGTTTTGTCTCTAATAATATTTTATAATATTTTACTATAAAATCGATTTAATCCTAAATCTGATTTTTTCCCTGTAAATTTGGATTTATTCCCTAATATTTATTATTATTATATATATAATATATATATATATATATATATATATATACACGACAGACTTATATACACATACACACAGGGTTTTTCTTGGTTTCTGTGTATCAAATTCACTCTCAAGGCTTTGGTTGGACCAAAGCTGTAACAGAAGACACTTGCCCAAAGTGGCACACAGTGGGACTGAACCGGGAATTATGTGGCTAGAAAGCAAACATCTTACCACTCAGCCATGCCTATACAGACATAATTACATATACGTAAATAAATAAATTTACACAGTTATATTATTTTGATACATATATTGGTAATTTTGTATATTATTCATGATATATATAGGATATATATATACAGGAGTGGCTGTGTGGTAAGTAGCTGGCTTACCAACCACATGGTTCCGGGTTCAGTACCACTGCGTGGCACCTTGGGCAAGTGTCTTCTACTATAGCCTCGGGCCGACCAAAGCCTTGTGAGTGGATTTGGTAGTCGGAAACTGAAAGAAGCCCGTCGTATATATGTATATGTATATATGTGTGCGTGTGTGTTCATGTGTCTGTGTTTGTCCCCCTAGCATAGATTGACAACCGATGCTGGTGTGTTTATGTCCCCGTCACTTAGCGGTTCGGCAAAAGAGACCGATAGAATAAGTACTGGACTTACAAAGAATAAGTCCCAGGTTCGAGTTCCTCGACTAAAGGCGGTGCTCCAGCATGGCCACAGTCAAATGACTGAAACAAGTAAAAGAGTAAAAGAGTAAAGAGTATATGTATAAATTATTGTAGATAAAACACACACACACACACATACACACATAAATATGTAAATGTATATATACAAATAAAACAAAAAGTATAATAGTCTGTGTATATAAGTACACACACAACAGGTATCCGTATGAAATTTTAAAAAAATTCATATATTATAAACACACAATTACATCAAGAGGAACAATGGAAATAACAGTATGAAAGTACAAATCAGACAGCAATATGAGGAAACTAAAGCAACAAAAACAAGAAAAATTGAATATTAGAAGAACAAAAATAACAACAACAACAACAACAACACAACAACAACACAGCAGCAGCAGCAGCAGCAACAACAACAGTTGTATCTTCAGAAACAAAAACAATTCCAATTGTAAATGTTAATAATATGAATGATAATAATGAGGAGAGCAAGTACAAAACAAAACAATCTGTTTGGAAGAAATAGTTCGCAACAATTAAAAATACATGAAGATGATATAAAGAGAAGACATTTGAATTAAAAGGAAATACAGATGTATATCCTTTTTTGTGCACTGTGTATATGTGTTTGTGTGTGTAAGTGTGTGTGTGTGTGTGTGGTTCTCTCTCTCTCTCTCTCTCTCTCTCTCTATATATATATATATATATATATATATATATATATATATATAATATATATATATATATATATATATATATATATATATATATATATATATGTATATATACTGGAGTAAACACATAAATGTGAAACAAGGTGGAAAAAAGAGTACTCAAATACCAGTGGTATATTAATATGCTTTATTTAAAGCAGCATAAAATTCAACAAAACCTGTTACTCTGAGTTTCCCGTTGCCGTTCATGAACGGCAACGGGAAACTCAGAGTAACAGGT